>NW_022196905.1:263188977-263218343 GCF_008632895.1 Mastomys coucha | reverse complement strand
TATCTCTGTGGGAGTGTGTATGTATATGTCTGTGTGAGAGTGTATCTGTGTGTGGGAGTGTGTATGTGAATGTCTGTGTGAGAGGGTATCTATGTG
The DNA here is from genome assembly GCF_008632895.1 of Mastomys coucha. Lineage (NCBI taxonomy): Eukaryota > Metazoa > Chordata > Mammalia > Rodentia > Muridae > Mastomys > Mastomys coucha. Next base: position 263,218,247 of record NW_022196905.1, on the reverse strand, counting down.
TGAGAGTATGTGTTTGTATGTCTGTGTGAGAGTGTATCTCTGTGGGAGTGTGTATGTGTATAGCAGTGTATCTATGCATGAGAATATGTCTGTATAGGAGTGTGTCTTGTGTGAGTATGAGTTTGTTTCTGTGTGTGGGAGCAAGAACTGCTACTTTGAGATTCTGCTGCCATTTGTGGCAGCAGCCCAGGAGCCTGCAGGGTGCCAGCACAGTCTATGACCAAGGCATTGTCCCTGCCGGGTGACTACAGCGCCCCTGCAACATTTTTGTTTGGCAGATTTATTTTTGCTAAGTGCTTTATTATTTTTTATGAGCTCAGAAGTACAGAAATCCAAGGAATCTGCCTCTTATGTTTCTTGCAGAAGCAAACAAAAAAATGTAGACCTATCAGTGACCTCTTGCGGCCTGTGACCCCCATGGAATTCCAGGGAGGGACCAAGAGGGGCTGGACAGACAGATGGCTCAGTGGTTAAGAGCACTTACTACTCTTGCAGAGGACCTAAGTTTGGTTTCTAGCACCTATGTGCAGTGTGGCTCACAATGTCTGTAACTTCAGCTCCAGGGCAATGTGACACCAACCCCACTGAGCACTGCCCCGACTTTTGCTTCCTGGAGTCCTGCTGGCAGTTGCCTCCCATAGCCTTGGACTTATCGGGCTTATCGGACTTATCTTCATAGATTCCAAGGGACTGACCTTACAGAGCTCATTAGAAGTCGGGGGAGGTGACTTATGAGTGGGTCCAGCTTCCACCCTTGTGACATACTTCTTCTATCCATTAACGTGGCTTGGGCTAGTGGCCTCAGTGGTGACATGTATTAGCCAGACAATCCCCTTCACCTTTCCCACAGTCCCATTGAGCATAAATAGCATCTGTCCCACTGACCTGCTTCCCTTCCCACTGAAGTAGCACTTTCAGCCTCACTGCCTCTCAGAGCAGTGCATCTTGTCCCAGGAGCCTAGAATCTCGGAGACTTCTGGGTCACTTCACTCGCTATCTCCATTCCCAGTGGCCTGCAGAGATGAGAACAGGCCCCAGCCGCAGCTGTGGCTCCCAGGCATTGACTCACATTCCTCCAGATAGCCATGGCCATTTTTGGAGGGTTAGAATTTATACACTGAAAGTAACTGGGATTTAGCCGAAATTCCAAAGTGGAATGCAGTGACCCTGTTCTCATTTTTAGAAGTTTTTCCTGACGACTGTGTAATGCAAAATAGCTCAAGCGGGGCTGGACAGACAGATGGCTCAGTGGTTAAGAGCACTTACTACTCTTGCAGAGGACCTGAGTTTGGTTTCCAGCATCCATGTGCAGTGTGGCTCACAATGTCTGTAACTTCAGCTCCTGGGCAATGTGACACCTCTTCTGACGTTCACAGGCACCTGCACTCGTGTGTGCTCGTGCATACATAGACACACATACACATAAATAAATAATTTTTTCAAAAAGCAGCAGAAGTCAGTTCTGGGGACAAGATCCCCAACAGATGTTGCCAAGTGTGAATTACCACTGTGCAGGACCAATGGCTATTTATGGTGGACTGTATCAGCTGTGGAGCTGAGGAGCCTTTTGGCTCTCTTAATGCCTGGCCCCATTTACTGCTGTAGTTAGCATACACAGGTCCAGGGATATACTGTCTGTGATGTGGTCTTGGTATAACATGTATCCAAGCGAACAGGCTTTTTCTGGTGTTAGCATGCAATCCTGGGACACTTTGCACACCCACTGAAGGAAAGGGTCTGAGCACAAGCTTGCAGCCCCTGCTGCTGTGCCCAGCCCCTAGCCCCGGAAACCACAGATGGGATAGCCCTCACTACACAACCACCAACTATTCATCCCCCAGTGTAAGGGACTTTCACTGGGGCAGCTTTATTCTTGGTACCTCCATCCCAGAAGACCCAGGGCACCACTTCCCACATTGGGATGCTCTGGGAGCAGGTATGGGGAAGTTGTGTGAATTGGGTGGAGTGTGTGAGGTTCTGAGCTCACAACTTTGGGACTGGGGCTTCTCCAGCTCTGGGGATGGGCCAGGGAAAAGACTTACTGTGCCGTCTGAAGCTTGGTTTCCTCATTCCCCCATTCTTAGGAACAGGCTGTCAATTGCCCAGAGCCACCATGCCTTTGTTACTATAGTTCTTAACTGGCTCTCAGCTGCCCCTCAGCTCAGCAGGCGTGTGCCTAGGGAAGGCTGGCTTGCAGCCTAGATCCTGATGCATTTGCAAGCATTCTTCAGGAGTTCCTGCCATCTGTGAGGCCAGTCTGAGCAGGGCTCTGTCAGCATCTGAAGAAGGAGCTATGGGTACAATAGCTCTCTCTCTGTGGAGGTTGGAGCCGGGTGACCTGGCTGCTAGGTGACAAGGGACATAATTTATTGGGTATTCCATGGAATGATACAGATCACCTGGAGTTGTTCAGGGATGGTGGAATATGAACATAGCATTAATGTCACTCTCAGTTTTCATATTCTGTTGGGGGTTTTAGACATAACCCTATTGGCAAAGTGCTTGCCTAGCGTGCATAAAGCCCTGAGTTCAATTCCCCAACAGTACGTAAACCAGGCATGGCAGCATATGCCTGTAATCTCAGGTTCTTGGAAAGTAGAAACAGGAAGCTCAGGAGTTCAGGCTCATCCCGGGACATATAAGTTTGAAGCCAGACTGTGATACATGCCACTCTGTCTAAAAAAAAAAAAAGATAAAAAATATTAATAAGAAGATAAAATATTTTGTTCTACTTTCCATATTACCTAGGATGCCCCATGTTTTAGGCCATGGTGCTCCCTGCCCATAGCAGTCAGGCACAGACAGGCTCTGTGGAGGTGGAGGGGAGGCTCATGCTCTTTTGTCAGTCTGGCAAACAGGACCTGCACGCGCAGGGTCAGAGTCCAGCAACTGCTCAGAAGAGTTCTACATGGTGTGAGCTGAGTCAGGAGCAACCTCAGCAATGTTATGTTTAGACACTTGCATTACTTTGAGGCTTTGTGCATTGATTCTGTTACTGGGTCTTTCACGTGGCCAGGAGAAGTGGTCTTTGCACAGGTTGCCGGATTTAAACGGGTGTGTAAGCTCCTCACAGAGGCAAGGAAACAGGTCGGAAGACTCTGCCCTCACCCCAGATCACACGGTTGGTCCCGGTCAGACTGAGGCTTGACCCTGTCTTTGCCAAGAATAGTGCCCATTCCATTTCCTGAAGCTCCTGTCCTGGGTTAAGTCGGCTAAGGTCTCCGTGGTGTTCACTGCCATGTCAGCAGGAGGCACCGGCAGCTGGGGCTGCACACTGTCCAGGGTTGGCCTTGTCAAACACTGAGACTTCCACTCTTGTACAGTTTAAATTGTCCTGTGTGTGGGTCCCTCCTAGGCCTGGATGAATGTCTATACAGGGTTGCTGGAGTTTGGGCCTCAGTCTTATTCTTTAATTTTTATTTCAGGACATAACTTGGCAAGATGAACACTCGGCCCCATTCTCCTGGGAGACAAGGGTAAGCTGAATTAAATTTAGATGTATTTGTCGATTTTGAAAATATTTGAGTATCTGTACATTTTCTTTCAACATTTGATGCATACAAAATGGTATGTGTAGTTCTTAATGCTGGGCTACAGTTGGCAGCCTGTGTTGGTAGGGCAAAGAGGGACTTTGGGGAATGAATCTCCATGTAGGTCTGTTAGTCCCACAACGTCCCATGGGTTCCCTGGTGAACTTTAGCCTCTAGAGTTGCCCTGTCAGGGGACTTCTCCACTAGAGGGATAGCCCTTGAGGAAGCTCAGAGCCCCTGATAAGGTGACTCTGGTTGGTTTATGTGCATGTACACATATACAAACACACATGGACACATGTAATTGAACCCTCATCTCCCAGTCAGTCATGTATGGTTACCATCACTGCCAGAGAGAGCATCAAGCTCTCTTCAGGTATGTCCTATCTCCCCCGTTGTCCAGGAGAAGGGCCTTAGCAGGCAGCAAAACCACAGAGTAGTGAGTGTCCTCTAGCCAAGGAGAGGCAAAAGGCCGCAGTTTTCTAACGACAGCTTTCAGCATGGTTTTTGTGGAGCTACAGAAGACACAGCTGTGTGTCTTAACAGGCTTCCAAGCACAGATAGTTCGAAAGCCTTGCTTCTTGGGTTTTCAGTCTTCCCTACTGCTTCTGATCACAGCCCTTGTCCTAGCTGACCCTGGCACCCAGGGGACCTGTGGAGAGGGAGGCTTAAGGTCAGGGAACATTGATGGGAGGCCTCTCCACTAGACCAAGTCTTTGGACCCACAAGGACTTGGAGGGCAGGGACAGCTGCACCACCCTGTGCCTGACCTAAGTGGGGTGAGGCAATCTTGACACTGAGCTGTGACATTTGAGGTGGTTTTCATGTTTGAGGACACAGGCATCCATTCCCATGAACATGTTTGCATAGCAAATACGGATTCCTCCAGGCCTCCAGACACCCCCTTATAGATCATAAATATCCTAAAGAAGCTGACTTCTGTATCACAGGTCATTGAGACTGAGACTCAGCATGTAGCCAAGGCTAGCCTCAAGCCAATGTCCCTCTGCCTCCAGTGTGTGTTCACTGTGCCCAGCTCCTATAGGGCTTTTTAAGTTTCTGCTGTAGAGGAGTAGAGAACTCAGATCTGTAGTGATAATTTTGGAATTTTAGTTTCTTTGAAAGACACAGAAATATAGAAAGTGGCTTTTGTTTTTTGGGTTTTTTGGTTTTTTTTTTTGCTTTTGTTTTTATTTTTGTTTTTTTGAGAAAGGGTTTCTCTGTATAGCCCTGGCTGTCCTGGAACTCACTCTGTAGACCAGGCTGGCCTCAAACTCAGAAATCCACCTGCCTCTGCCTCCCAAGTGCTGGGATTAAAGGTGTGTGCCACCACCGCCCAGTGTGGGATGTGGGACTGCTTCAGGTCATCCACAGCAACTGACTGTGATTTGCCTCATGCTCTAGCAGGGGCATGATTTTGTCAGCTGCAGACAGTGTGACTCTGTGATTGTGTGACACTTGGAATTCTGTAGACTTTTCAAAGGGTGTATGAATGCTAGGGCCCCGAGAGGCAGGGTGGGTTGTTCGTTGTTTGATGGTGGTGGTGGTGGTGGTGGTTGCAGTTTAAGTAGTCATTTGCAAACAAGAAAAGGGCAGAAGGAGGAGGAGGGGAAGGAGGAGGAAGAGAAGAGAGAGAGGGAGGAGAAGAGGAAGAGGAAGAGGAGGGGGAGGAGAAGAAATATTTAGATACCCTGATGGTGAAGATCAAACTTGCCTCAAGGAACCCCAGTCTCCCAGTCAGCAGGAAGTAGTCTAATAATAATGTTGCCCCCTTACTGACCCCCGGGTTTACTCAGGGATCTCTTTCCTTTACTTTTCTATCCATTTTTTTTCTTATCTAGTGTTAGGGGGTTGAAAGAGAGAAAGAAAAGGAGTGGAGAAGGGTGGAAGAACGAACCCACAAAATAGTAGGTCAGCTACACAGATCTGCACAGAGAGTTGGGGATGGAGGCAGTCAGTGGGGAGCAGACATGGGCTGCCTGGATGTTGTCTCTGCCCTCACCTCCTTCCCTCTAACTGTAAAGTTTCTGGAGGCAGAGCGGGGCATGTAGCATGTGTGGAGATGTGAATGGCAGCCCCTTCCGCTCCTAAGTCACTTTAGAGATGCAGAAAGTATCGCCACTTGCTGCTCCTTAGCCAGAACCTCAGAGGACCTTCACCTCTGCTTCTACCAGTAGGGTTGTGATCCTCTTAGGATTTACTGCTGTGAGCAGACACCATGACCAAGGTAACTCTTATAAAAACAACATTTAATTGGGGCTGGCTTACAGATTCAGTGGATCAGTCCATTATCATCAAGGTAGGAGCATGGAGCATCCAGGCAGGCATGGTGCAGGAGGAGCTGAGAGTTCTACATCTTCATCTGAAGGCTGCTAGCAGAAGACTGACTTCCAGGCAGCTAGGATGAGGGTCTTAAAGCCCACTCCCACAGTGACACACCTACTCCAACAAGGCTGCACCTACTCCAATACATCCACACCTTCTAATAGTGCCACTTCCTGGGCTGAGTATATACAAACCGTTACAGGGACTTAAAGGTGACCTGGGACCTCAATGGAGAACTGCATGCAGGTGATGGGCTTTAGTGAGGGTGGGGCCCTGGTCTCTAAGTGCATGGTGGGAGATCAAACCCCATGGTCTGTAGACCCTTATGGATAGTGACCTTGCTTTGTCAGCTGTCATTGATCCAAGCACTTTCCCAGGACTGGTGGCCCAAAGCAGCACCATTTAACCTGTGGTGCTGTGAGTCAGAGCAGGGCTCAGCTAGGCTGTTCTTGGTGGTTTCCAGCACAGTGTGGCAGTGGCACATTTGGGTTGTTGAGTGTCCCTGAGGCCTCTAGGTAGGGTGGGAACAGCTCAGCAGTGAACCTGCTTTGTTCCTGGGCCTGGTTACTGTCTAGCATGCTAGAGTGGGGATGGGGGCGTGGGTGGGGGTGGGAGAGAGAAGGATGAAGGGAGGGGTGGAGGAGGTAGGAGGAGGAAGTGGGAGGGTGAGAGGGTAGGGGTGGGGGACAGGAGAGAGTGGTGGGAGGAGGTGGGAGTAGAGGGTGAGAGGGGAGAGGGTGAGCAAGGGGTGGGGCAAGAGGATCCTCACAGCATTTGCAGCATGTTTAATGCAAGTTTGGTCCTCTCTCCACTGTCAATTCTGTGGTATTTCTTGCTACTTGAACTGCATCATCTACTGACCTTTGTTTTGTTTTTTTTCACATTTACTTATTTGTTTGTTTGGTGTGTCTACACACCATGGCTTTTGCATGTGGAGATCAGGTGACAAGAAGACTTGGTTCTCTCCTTCCACGGTGTAAGTTCTGGGTATTGAGCTCAGTGTCAGGCTTGGTTGCAAGTCACTAGCTTTTCCCTCTAAGTTCTCCCAGCAGCCTTCTCTTCCTCCCTCCCTCCCTTCCTTCCTCCCTCCATCCTTCCATCCCTCCTTCCCTCCTTCTCTCCTTCCATCCCTCCCTCAATTCCTTCCTTCCTTCTTTTCTTCCTTCCTTCCTTTATCTTTCTTAATTAATTTATTTATTTCTTCCTTCTTTCTTCCTTTCTTTCTTCCTTTTTCTTTCTTTTCCTGAGACATCATTTTCATATAGCTCAGACTAGTCTTAGACTCTCAGCAACCCTCCTGCTGCAGCCTCCCTGTCCTGGTCCACCACTCTTAACCTGTTTGTTTTTGTAGGACTGGACTCAGGGCCTCACAAATATTAGGTGAGCTTACCGCTGGGTTGTATCTCCAGTTTATAGATTTTATTAATTCTGATGAAGTACACATAATGTAAAATTTGCTAGCTTAGCTTTTGGAGGGGGGGGGTGCTGGGCATTGAACTTGTGGGTTCACACGTGCTGAGGTCTGCCACTGAGCTGCACCTCCAACCCATTTACTGGTGTGTGTGTGTGTGTGTGTGTGTGTGTGTATGTGTGTATGTGTGTGTGTGTATGTGTGCTGTCAAATGGATGTGCATGCATGTATGTGTATGTGTGCACTCATGCATATGGAGCCCATGTGTATGTACTGTCAAGAGTATGAGTGTGGATGTGCATGCACATGTGTATGTATGTGTGTGTGTGTGTGTATGTGTGTTGTCAAGTGCATGTGTGTACAGGCATGTGAGGGAACGTCTATACTTGTGCATATGAAGCCCAGCAGTCAAATTCAAGTTTGGTACTCAGGTACCATTCACCTTGTTTTTGAGACAAGGTCTCTCTCTCTCTCTCTCTCTCTCTCTCTCTCTCTTTCTCTCTTTTTTAATGTGCATATATGTATGCACAAGTAGAGATCAGAGGACAACTGCAGGGAGTTGGTTCTCTCCTTCCACCTGTTGAGCTGGGTCTCTCTACTGGTTTCTGTGTGTCCCATGCTGTGGCGGCACCTGCCTTTATTTATTTATCTAATTTATTTTTTTTTTAAAGAGCTATTTATTTTATGTATGTGAGTACACTGTTGCTCTCTTTAGACAGACCAGAAGAGGACATCAGATTCCATTGCAGATAGTTGTGAGCCACCATGTGATTGCTGGGAATTGAACTCAGGACCTCTGGAAGAGCAGCCAGTGCTTTTAACTGCTGAGCTGTCTCTCCAGCCTGAGACAAGGTCTCCTGGTGGCTTGGAACTGGCGGGTTCAAGGCAGCCAGTGACCCTTTGGATCCACCTTCCTTGGCACCGGGGTAACAAGCACACACACTTCACTCACCTTTCTGTTCTTCAATATTATTTCTAATTATGTGTGTGTGTTTCAGTCTGTACGCACACGTGAGTGTGAACGCAGGTACCTACAGAGTCCAGAAGAGCTTCTTAGATCCCCTGGAATCGGAGTGACGGGCTGTTACCGGCTCCCCAGTACAGGTGCTGGCAACCTAGAAGAGCAGTGTGCTTTCTTGCTCAGCTTTGGAGACATCTCTTCAGCTCCAGTGTTTTCTTTAAACATGGGTTCTGGGATCAAACTTAGGTCTCTGCTTGCCAAACACTTTGCTGATTGAGAGATCCCTCCTGCCCCAATTAACTACATAAAAATGTTTACGTATGTGTGTGTATGCATATGATTTATTCCACATGCGAGCAGGTACCTAGAACAGCTGGAAGGTGTTGAACCCCGTGGAGCTGGAGTTACAAGCGGTCGTGAGCCACCAGTTGTGGGTCCTGGGGATGGAACTTGGAATCTCTGAAAAGAGCAGTCCACACTCTTAACTGCAGAGCCACCCCTTCAGCACCCCGCTAACCACTCTTGAGTGAGCAGTTCTGTGGCATTTAGTACCCTCATCCTCCACCGACTGTCTCCCATACTGTCATCTGATTACACAGTCGCGTGTGTCTATGGGGCACAAGATGTTTTGCTATATTTGCATATGTTGTAGGGTAATTAGGTCAAGCAAACAAACATATCCAACTTTTCCATTATGTAAGACACATCCCTGGACTCTGACAGTAACTCCAGCACTGCCCCCATCCCCCAACCCCCTACACCCTGCACACCTCCACAGGGATACGGTCACCACTGAGATCTCTTCCACTCCTCTATCAGCTTGTCAGGCAAGCTGGGGCTGGGGGTGGGTGCCCTTGGGATCAGTGCACTCTTCTCTCAGGATCCTATGTTTCCAGAGGAAAAACCCTAGCACCCAGAAGGCCCCAGACTAGGAGAGAGGAAGGGATGGAGAAGATTCCTTGCATTCCCAGGCCACCTGGGCTGCAGACACATTGGGGAATGTGTAGGGAGGCTGGGTGAGCAGGGCTTGGCCCTTGGGACCCCATCCCCAAGGTCCTTCTTCTCCCAAGCTGTCTGGCTTCTGTCTGTCTGTCTCTGTATTTACTAATGTTTAGCTGCCTGTTTGAGGTCTCACGGAGGATGAGGGGAGATTATTGATTTCCAGGCCTCCCCCAGAGGAAAAAGCACCTGTGTGTGTGCGCACGCTCATCCATATACATGCCAGGACATCTTTCATCCTCCAGACCAGGCCCTTCCTCACAACTCACGTGCTCATCTGAACTCCTCCCTGCTGATCCCACCTTCAGTGAGAGGGTCACCTAACCATCTGACTGGAGAATGGAGTAGCCGATGCCTGTGGCTCGTAGGTGTCACTGCTCGTTGGTGGGTGGAGGGGCTGCTTGGTTCTAAGCCATGGCCTTCCATGCACCTCCTCAATGTCAAATCCATTTTTGAGGGGCATAGCCCCATAGGCTGCACCCAATCCCATCACAACTCCTACATGGTTGGGCCCTATGTTTCTTCCTCACAAAGTCCCCTTTCTCTCCTTGATGGTTGACCTCCCTCCTTCCTCCCTTGCCCCTCTCTTTCCCTCTCACCTGTCCTAATACAACCTCCCCCCAACCCCGCCTTTAGAAACTTAGACCTCAGCTTGTGGCCTTCTGCTCTAGACCCTTCCATGTTTTCCTTGTGTTAGAATATTGGGAAGTTCCTTTAGTTCAGTGGTGCCCTTGGCTCCCTCATTGCATCCCTGTCTGTCCTCCCTTACCTCAGCGTCCTTGCTGGATTCCACCCACCTTGAAAACCCCTGACCTGCGGCTGCTGTATATATCCTATTTCTGACTGTCCCAGCCACACCAGTGTGGGGTCTGTACTGGGCATTGTGGTACAGCATCTTGGACTGTCCATCCGTTTGAAAGGAGCAGCTTAGGTGGGGGAAGACAAACAGGGAAGTTCTCTGCCTAAGTTATGCTCTCAACACAATATTACCCATTCTCCTGAGGGATTCAAGATATCCATGTCCTCGTCACGGGCCAAGACTCCTGTCTGTAGCATTGATTCCTACATCCACCTTGGCTCCTCCCTGCCTGCCACTTCCTGGGTCTTACGACACTGAGTTTTTTTCTGCCCTGGAGCCTGACTGGTGAGTGAGTATTTGCCCGCCTCAGGGTTTCTAAACTAGGGGCATGTGTGACTCTGCTCCTGGTCTGGACAAGTGCCTTGGGATATGAGGTGGATGGATTTAAGGCACTGCCCAGTATGTCAAGCTGCAAGTTGGTGCTGGCTCATCCCTATAAGATGCTCCTTTGCTAATTTTGTGATTCTTAAAGCTTTGTAGGCACACTCCTCCCCTTTCGGAGGGCAGGAAAGAGGAACACATGCTAAGCGTATGACAGGCTGTTGGGGAGTTCTTCAGATTCTGACTGTGTGCCCGTAGCCTTTGTCTTGAGTTTAGCTTTGCCAGCGGCTGCCAAGCCAAACAGTCCTTTTTAGCAGCATGCATTCCCCCCTTTGCTGAATATCACACATTCCTCTCCAGTGAGTGGGGCATAAAAATAGACACTGGGCTCTGTTGTGGTCTTACTGTTTTTAGAGTGGATATAGCCAGCTGAGCCCTGGTTCCCCACATGGGCTGACTGACCAGGTTGTAGGGATGTCAGGAACCCTGGGTGGGGCACTGCCAGGAGCTGAGGAGATTCTTGTCTCCCTCCAAGATCACAGAAAGCAGTCAGTTGAGCCCTGACTCTCTCTTCCTTTAGTCCGTGCCATGACCTAGTGACCACTGTCCCTTCTAGTTATCTTCTATGTAGTGTCCTGCAAGACTGACTCAGCAGCTTGGGCACTGAAGGAAGGCCACACGACTTCCTTCCCGCTCTTGAAGAAGACATGTTTGGGAAAGCTTGTCCCTGGCATGTATGGTCTTCCTGTTTTCCACCTTGGCCTATGTGGGCCCCAGGGGGAAGTGGCCTGGTCTGGCCTTCAAGACCAGTGCTGTCTGGAAAAGTCAGGTGAGCTGCCTTGGTAGGTCTTCTGTGATGAGAAAAGAATAGTGAATCCATGTCCCTTCACTTCATTTCCATGGAGAGTTTCCCATAGTGCCACATATATAACACATGTTCAGTCAACTAAGACTCTGGACTGTTCTCCCCAAGTCTGTGGTGTGAAGTCAGCTAACTTCTGTGGTGGCTGTAGTCAGCCTGGGGCCTTCTGCCAGGAGCTGGGCTCCTTCTTACCTTGCTCTGCACCCTGGAGATTTAGTGCCTGTTTTCTCTAAGTGGACCTGTGGACCGACTCAGCCTGGAGTAGGAAAGCTGGGCTATGGGTACCTCTGGGCACTCCCTCTGGCCCCCAGGACTGAATCTTTAATGCTTCCCATGGGCCCTATTTTCTAGCCACTATCCTGTTCCCTAAGCTTTCACAGGGTCTAGGGGTCCTGGGTCTGCCAAAGCTCTGCCCTCTTCACCTTCTGTGAGCCTGGAATTACCAGGTTGTGTCAGTAGCTGTGAGAAACAGCTGTACTAGTCAGTTTCCAGCAAGCTATGATGGAAACCCCCAGAATGGGGAACTTGGAGTCACCATGACCTTGTTGAGCCCATTCTTTGGTTCATTAGTTGAGCCAACGTAGACAGGGATGGGAAACAAGTTCTTTCTCTCCTCCCGACCAGCTGTCTGATAATATTTGAATACCTTCTCTTCTTATGGGGCCAGTGAGAGGTGCTTCACCAGCAAGGAGGAGAAGATTGGCTTGTTAGAGGAGACTAGTCACACTTTATGTGCAAAGTTAAGAATCAAGAGAACACAAGAAAGGGGAGGCAGATTGGTCAGGATCTGCTGCCTCCTCTCCCTTCTCCCTCCTCCCCTTCTCCCTCCTCCCCTTCTCCCTCCTCCCCTTCTTCCTCCTCTCCTTCTTCCTCCTCTCCCTAGTGCCCCCCTTTCTTGCTATTTTCTTTTTTGTTTTTGTTCTCATTTTTCTGTACAGGGTGTTGCTGTGGCTTGTTGGCCAGGTAACTTCTATGTAGCCCAGATTAGGGTCAAACCCACTGCCATCCTTTTGTCTCCGCCTCTTGAGTGGTAGGATTGTAAGCAACAGCCACTGTGCCCCGCTTTTTTTCTTCTCTTTTCTTTTCTTTTTGTTTTTTGAGACAAGTTATCTCTATTATGTAGCTCTGGCTGTCCTGGACCTCACTACAGAGATCAGACAGGCCTCAGATTCACAGAGAGATCTATCTGCCTCTGCCTCCTGAGTGTTGAGATTAAAGGTGGTACTCCTCCAAAGTTCCCATAGCTCGTAGTTACCTCCTCCTGGCAACGGGCCCATTCCAAGTTGACCTGGGAAGCTGCAGAGTGCCTGGTCACCCTCCAACCTCCAATTTGACGGGAGCTCTCATTTTGGTAGTGACACCTCAGACTCCAGCCCCCCACATGTCAGGATGCTTGGTTTTGCAATCCACAGTCCCAATGGGGAGGGGGGTCAAAAAAAAAAAAAAAGCCTAGATGTGTCAAACTGCTTTTGTGATGTGAGCCTTCCTCCACAATTTCCAGATCAAAGTCAACCCTATCCCCGAGTCTTGGCCACTTCCAAGCTATTTTTAGCAGGTTGCTTACTTAAAGAAACCATTGTGTCTGTCTGTGTGTCTTTGTTCCTTACTAGGGAATTTGGGAGTAGGCAGTGTTCAGAATGCTCTACCTAGAAATGATCCTGAGTGAATTGGCACATGTCTGTAATCTCATGATTCAAGAGGTAGAGGCTGGGGGATCCAGAATTCAAGGAAGCCTTGCAACATAGAGTTTGAAGCTACCTTGGGCTATCAGACCCTGTCTCAAATAAAACAAAACAAAACAAAACAAACAAACAAACCTAAACAAACAAAAACCTGTAAAGTTAGAACGGATTACGAATGAATACAGGTGGGTCGTGTGATGGATGGGACCCTGCCATTTCCATGGGCACCAGCCTTGGTAGCCGCTCACAGTTCAAGTCAGGCTTTGGAGTCTCTTGTTCTGGACTGAAATCCCAGCGGCAGGGTCTCCTAGTAGACTAGTGACCTGGGCAACTAATCTACTCTACTTCTCCAGTTTTCCTTTTCCTTTTTTTCTTTTTTCTTTGACGGGGGTTCTGGTGGCAATTCAGGCTGGAACTAGCAATCCTCCCTTGACCTGCTGAGTTCCCTGGGGGCTACAAGCATCCAGCAGTTCCCAGCCTGGCCTCTGTGTCCCCGGTCGTCGTACTTGCCACGTTAGAGCCCCTCAGTCGCCCACTCTTGCTCATGGCCATGCTTCCTTGCAGAGCCGAGGTGTGAATGACTGTTTCTCGGAGATGTTGCATTTCCGGGAGACCTAGGCATTCGGTTTGGACTTGTGTTCTTTTGTCTCCTCCTCCAGGTGAAGGGCAGCTAGCTGCTGACTTCACATTTAGGTCCTGAGCCTACATCTCACATGGAGAAAGGGTCGTGGTCCACTTTGTCTTGAGGTCCCTGCCTATGCAGAGGAACCCCAATAGTCTTATAATTTGTAAGAATGGATGTAAATTATGACACATTCCAGGATACCACCCCTTCTCATTGCCTAGGGCAGGTTCTCTGCGGAAGACCTGTGCTAAGGTTGGTTGTCCAGCCCTCTGATCCCCTTGTTGGAACCAACCCTCTCCTAGCTTGCCATCTTGGAAGTTTCAAGCTCCTAGTCTTCAATCCCAGCCCCTTCCTACTTCACTAAGAGGCTAGACAAGTGGCTTTCAGGCTGCTGGGGTTCTGCCAATCAACCCCTAACTGGCTAGGGGACAGGAAGCCTAACTTCTCCTCCTCTGTGCTTTTGTACAGTGTCACTGTCTGTGTTAAATTGCTATTTTTTGTTTCCGTCATTAAAAAAAATAGAAAAAAAAAAGAGAGAGAAACAGATTGGCCCATTTATCAGATGATACCATATGTGTCCCAGTGTTTTTGTGAGTCAGCACAGGTTGAAATGACCAACTCAGTTGACCAGAAATAACTCTGATCTACAGCTGGGGCTTAAGACACAGAGCAGCTGTGTAAAGCAGTTTGACTGTGTGAATCTGAGACTACTCACTGGGAATTTAAACCTTTGTCTTAGATACTTTGTTTCCGCAAGCCTGAGGATGGTCCCAGGGACCCCAGCTGCAGGGGTGAGGGTCAGCAGGTGTAAACTGCTCATAAAGAACGTAAGGTAGGCTGTGGGAAAGGTACCGAGTTCACAGCCCCTAAGAATAGTGTTGCCAGGACCGGGAAGACGGCCGTCAGTAGATTCTCTCCCTACAAGTATGAGGCTGGGTAAAAAGCCCTGCCTTGGTGACAGGCACTTGTTTTCCTAGTGCTGATGGCATAGAAACAAAGAACAAGAAAGCCATTATACCAAAAAAAAAAAAAAAAAAGCTGGGCAGTGGTGGCGCATGCCTTTAATCCCAGCACTTGGGAGGCAGAGGCAGGTGGATTTCTGAGTTCAAGGCCAGCCTCGTCTACAGAGTGAGTTCCAGGACAGCCAGGGCTACACAGAGAAACCCTGTCTCAGGGGGAGGTGGGGGGGGCTGTTATAGAATATTATTCTTGGGGAAATGTGAACAAATGTCTGTTCACCCCAAATAAGGAACCAATTGCAGACCAAAGGAAGGATACCACCAAAGTCCAACTTGATGAACCAGTGTGTTTTATTGGGGGTGATCTGCAGGAGTATGGATGGGGGGGTGGTCACTTACAGGAGCAGAAATGACTCAGTGACAGCTGCAAAAACCCACCCCAGCATGGGTGATAGCTCAGCAAAGCTGGAAACCTGGAGCATACTGCACAGCCTGCGGGCAGCTCGGCAGGTTGAAGAGCATATCTTCCATGGAGCTCAGTTGGTCTGAGTCATGTCTACTTGTTCAGTAGCATCTCTTAGCAATCCTCACTGCTTATATAGGCATGTGAGGAAGGTCCCTAGTGAATTTGGTCAGTTTCAGGGATTTCCTAAAGCTATTGAGTTGTTCACTTCCTGAGTCTCAAGAAGATTCCTTCCAAGAGGAATTTACTATTCAACACCGGCATCTGAGGGACATACTTGAAGTTGTCCCCTGGACTCTACACACACCTGTACACACACATACACATACACACATATACACAGAGGTTGTGAAGACCTGGGTGATGCTCAGGCTGCACTGAAGAAGTGACACCCACATTACAGACCTGACAAGACCATACCTAATACATATGAGAATGTGGCACAAAAATGCAGTTTGGTGGGAATGGGGTTATGATTCATTTTTCTGAGCTTTCCTCTACTTTCCCAGCTTTATACAATATCATTTATTATTCTACTTTTACAAGAAAGTGGTATAATGGTGCTGACATGATGGGAAGTGAACTTTTCAGTATTGATTTTTGAGATCGTTCAGAGGGGGGAAGACATCGCCTGCAGTTAGCTCTTCTCTGACAGAAGGCTCAGTATCTTTGGCAATGGTTTCTGTCAGAAACACTCAGTAGCAGCATCTCAGGGGCCGCGGTGGTTGACTGGATGTGGGTCAGGAACGTGGTTGACCTGTGCACTCAGACATGAGATATAGGCTTTGCTTACAGAGCTTCCCTTTGCTCTCAGTGTTTCCGTGGGCAGCAGGACTCTGATGTCTGAAGGACCCCACATGCTCTTCCTCACCTGCTCACAGCACCCCCTCAGTAAAGGCCAGAACTGTGGTGGCCCAGCCATGTGCTCTCAGAGCCTGCAGGAGTCCTTGGCCATGGTTATGATTCTGGTCTTAGAGCTAACTGTTCAGGGGTCGTCGTAACAGGGCTTGGCCTCATAACTCCCAATGTGCTTCAGGTAGGTAGTAAGAACTACTGTGAAAATAGTCACTTGGGACCAACCAATAATCAGCTTACATTTTTACAACATCTGTCCATCCGTGAGGAAGAATGTGTGAACCAGACGTCTGCCCCGGGGGTTCCAGGACTTGCTCTCATTTTCTCTCTTTTCTGTCTCCCCCCAGAGTCAGATGGAATTCAGCATCTCCTCCTTATCCATCCAGGAGCCCAGCACTGCCACTGTGACCAGTGATGCCAGGCCTCTGGCCAAGGCCCCTCAGGGCACACAGGGTTCCAAACCTGCCCAGAGCAGCAGATCCTCTAGCCTGGATGCCCTGGGACCATCTCGAAAAGAGGAGGAAGCATCCTTCTGGAAGATCAATGCAGAGCGCTCCCGGGAGGGGCCTGAGGCTGACTTCCAGTCCCTGACACCCAGCCAAATCAAGTCCATGGAGAAGGGGGACAAGGTTCTGCCAGCTTGCTACCGCCAGGAGCCCGCCACGAAAGACAGGGAGGCCAAGCCTGTGCCACAGGAACAGCAAACCCTCCCCAGTGTGAGCGCAGAGCAAGAGGTGCCCCAGCCGGTGCAAGCCCCTGCCAGTTTGCTGCCCAAGGCTACCCTCACTGAGTCCCCAGAGAAGCCACCGCCTCCTGCCGCCCAGCTGGACGAAGATGATGATGCTTTGTTCTCAGAGCCTGCACTTTCGCAGGTGGGTGATGATGCCAAATTCACGTCAGAAGGGATGGGGCGGGGGGGCGGGGTTCTCTCATGAATGACCAAGGGGAGCCCGTGGGATGGAACAGTACCAGTGTCCCCATGGTCTCCTTCCCCTCCTCTGAGTTCAATTTTCAAAGCCCATGTTAAGATGAAAAATTTAGGCATGGTGCAGTGCTTATAATCCCAGTACTGGGGAGCTGGAGACAAGGAGATCCTTGTGCTGGTTGGCCAGACAGCACAGCCTATTTGGTCGGACCATAATGGCTCAAGGACACAGAGGGATTAACCCCGGAAACCTCAAAGACAGGAGGGCAGGAGTTGGCTTTCTCCCCTCCTCCCAACCTGGCGCCAGAAAGTCAGCATTGCCCCCCAACCCCCATCAGCCTTAGTAAGAATTTACTGCCCTGACAACTAACTGTCAGGCTTCTCTCCTTGTTTGACCTTATAAGGTCCCCCTGACCCCCACAGCCCCTGGGTATGTAGTGAAGCATCTTCCTGGCCAGTGTACACAGTCCCACAAACCTTTCCCCTAGAGACCCTGGCCACCTCTCCAGTGGCATAAGTGCCCCTTTTTACTCCACCCCCACCCCACCCCACCCTTCCCCATTAAACTGAACCAGTTTCTCTGAAGCTGCTCCCAGGTGTGTGTTCTTTGCCTGCACACTCCCCGCCAACCGAGACCCTACCAGCACATTCCTGTCCCTGCTGAGCTTCTCTCCCTCCGGTCCAGCCCTGTGCACAGTGGGCCTGGCTATACTATTGGAGAAGGGGACACTGGCTGGCAGATGTGTCTCTTCTCTTTATAATGCTGTGCAGAAGCGGGAGGGGGCTTGCAGAGAATCAGGTTGTTCTTTGCTTCTGGAAATGGCACACAGCCCTGGACTCTGAGGGGCTGGTGTTGGCTGTGACAGTGTCGCTTGCTCTGGACTATGCGCAGCTTTCCAGTCCATAGCACTGAGGTAAGTTGAGGTCAGGGGCCCCTGAGGCAGAAGTAACTGCTTTCATCTGGGTCATTTGAAATGAAGTGCCATGTCTAGGTTGTATGTATGGCTGAAACAGAGGCCTGCATCTTACTTTGTCTCCCTTGTGCCCCCTGCAGATCAGTTCCAGTAGCGTCCTCTTGAAGACAGGCTTTGATTTTCTGGACAACTGGTAAAATGGTGCTACCCAGAAACACAAGCAGGAGCCCCCAGCGTGGCCCAGCGTGGTGTTCAGAGGAGACTGCAGCACTGCCTGCGTATTTTCCTGTTTTCTCTACTCTTTTCTTAGTCTTTTGGAAAAACTAGGAAATGTTGCCAGTTTTCCCTGTTTTTGGTAAAACCGAATAGAGAAATACGCTATTTTCAATGATTTGATAACAAGTTTTACACTTGGGATTTTTAAACACTAGGAATCCAGTAAGCCTTGTAAATAGAACTTCTGTTCCCAGCTCCATCCCACCTTCCCTCCAAGGTTCTCTGACCAAGTCACAAAAGGTCGCAAAAGCGACCCTTTCTCCTCTCTTCCAGTTGAGGGCTCCCTTGGATGGATACGGGCTGTTAGCTGTCACTGTGGAAGAGTCATCCTCAAAAAATGTGCTTACCTGGTACTCTTCCTTCACAGAGGTCAGATTTGGCGTTACACGTCCTTCCCCTCCCAAACTCATAGGAAATAGACAGTGGGCGGGTGGCAGGCACCCTCTGAGCTGTCCTGGTGACTTACTCAGAGCTCTGATTGCTGTTTAAAAGCAGCTGCCCATTATATCCAATTCCCGTTGTTGTATATAGAGCTGCAGCAGGTTCCTTGGCTTGGTAGGAGTTTCCTTTGGGAAGCTGTTATGACCGTCCCGCTAGTGTCCCAGTCCTGACCACTGTAGGAGTCAAGGTGGTGACAGCTGTGCTGGACATCAGGGCTCTTCTGATTCACTGCGGTAGAACCTCCCAGGCTTGAGCACCCTTTACCCCAGTCTGGTTGGGCTGTTATACACAGGACACTTCCCCCAGACCTGATCACATTTCAAGTTTGAAAGGCTTTCCTGATGATTTCAGAAGCTTCCCCTTGCAGCCCCAAGAGCTCACAGCAGCAAAGCTGGATGAGGAGCGTGTGCCTCCCTCAGAATTTGATGCCCTCTGTCCTCTACGCCCTGCCATGGCCCCTGGACTCCATGCACCTGCAGGATGCCAAGCAGATCTGTGAGCTCAGGGTGGCATGGTCTATCCTTTGCTATCATCACTCTGTTCTCCTCACCTGAAGCCTTAATCTCCACGAGCCCTCCTCCAAGCGCCTGGTTTCAGTACTGAAAGGTGTAGCCTCCTTAATGTCTGAAGTAGCTTCTGGAATATTCTATATAGCTCCAACGTTAAAGCACACGGCAACGCCCCGGCCATTCTCCCCTCCCCTAGGAAGACATGCCAAAGCTGTACTTAGCCAATATTGATGTGATACCTGCCAATTAGCTTGTATCCTGAACATCCCTCCATCCCCCATGCACGGGTCGGCCTTCCTCTAGCAACTTCTGAGGAGTCATCTTTCTGCACTGTTTGTAGGGGGTTGGTAGAGAGGAAGATTTGAGGCCTGTGCAACAATGTTTTCCTTTCCCATGGGTCTATGCTCCATGGCATCGGTATAACAGGAGACTCGGCTGTGTGTAGGCAGCCTCTGTGACTGGCCCCATGGGTGACTCTCACAGTGGTGCTTCTCAAGGAGTCCTCTGAAGAGCAGGTGGGAAGTCACAGATGGGGAGTCCAGGAGGGATCCTAAAGTACCCTCCTGACCTGGGAATTGTCCTTGTACCTGGACAGAGTCCACACCACGCTGGCTTCTTGGTGTCCCCCTGGGAATATGGGGCAGTGACCAGGAAATTAGAAGTGTATTTACCATTTTCCCTTCCTCCATACATCATGATGAAGTACATTCGCTATTCTTCTCTGAAGCACATTCTTTGGCCAAAGCCAGTGTTTGGGCTCAGCACCTGGGAAGCAGCTCCAGGGCTTTGTGTTCTGCTCTTGGTGGCTGTGTCCAACAGAAGTTCTCAGGAACCCAGGCTCTGCGCGTCTGGTTTTTTCCTGAATCCCAGCCCTCTGGGTTGGATCCGATCCTATCAGGAGCAGCAGAGTCTGCCCCTGGCCAGGTGCACCCTTCCTTGCACCAGTGTGGGAATGGCCTTCCATTCTTCACTCCGCCCTCTTCCTTTGATACATACTTTCTAAATGGTAAATTCTTACTGACAGCTTGTAATTTGGTCCTATTTTATACTCTAGCCTTTAATAAAGCCATTTTAAAAATGAGAGGTCTGTTTCATTTTCTGCTGTTTAGGAAGAGAATCAGGGTGCTGGCAGTTTAACGCCACCATTCTGTTTCCTAAGAAGATGCAAAGAAATATTTGCTCACCCTAGGTAGATCACTAATAGACCAAAGAGAGGAGTCCATCCAATTCTACTTAGTGAATTTGGGTAACTTACCAAAGTGGGCCCTACAACCAGAAGGTCCCATTCTCAATGTGGTGGGTTATCTCGGGCCTCCACCATTGAAAAGTCTCCAAGTCAATCTCTCCCTCTCCATCTAGCACCACCCAAGTTCATGTGCATCAAGAGGGAGTGGCAACTGCAACCTCACTTTGGTCCTTTGACATGATGTCATACCTAGCTCCCACTGTGTTCTAGGCCTGTGGGTCATGGTCTTCTGCACACAGCAACCCTGCTTTGTGATGAGTGTCATGCCTGGAACAACATGCAAGAAAAAGACTCACACCGGTGGGAGGCAGCCCACCCGACTCCACACCAACCCTTCTGTAGTGAGTGGAAGTGATGGCCCAGTGTTCCTGCTTAGCAGACAGATGACTCTGTCCTAGAGATGTAACTAGAACACCAGACTTCACACTGCCCCTCACCACAGATCCCTGCCGGCAGAGGTGGGGGATGAATGTTGAAGCTGAGCTTTGTCCAGAGAGCCAGGGATTTGAGAAGGCAGGGTGCCAGCAGGCTTTGGAGAGGCTGGGAACAAAGGCCATCAATTGTTTAAGTTGAGTTTCACCTGTTGGTCAGGTGGTCAGCCACAGCTCTGAGGCTCATGTGTGGAAGCCTCTCTCATTGTATCTCCTACCTAATTGTCCCCTTATTGGTCCTAATTACTGTCTCTGTGCAAATGCTACTGGGTTTGCACACTTGTTTTCCTCTAAAGACAGCCCTCGAGGTGAACGCAGAACAGCAAACCATTCATGAGCAGTGTGCACACGCTGAGCTATTGGCAATGTATAGATACACATTGCCTTTTACCATATGAGAACAAATGTGTCCCCATCTGTCACTTTGCCCTTTCAGAAGGATCGTAGAGCCCTCAGATGACAGGAGCTACAGAAAGACTTTCCAAAGAGAATGCAGTAACCCCAGAGCAGATGCTGAATTCCTCCATGCCTGCCCCCTGCTGAGTGAGTACAGTTGAGGTGAAATAGCTAGCCTAGTTAATTAGTCTGATCCTGTTTGTTGACACAGTGTGATAAATTGCCAAGTGTTGATGGGGACATTCCAGATGTCATTTGGTTTTTTTTGTTTTGTTTTGTTTTTTGGTTTTTTTTGGTTTTGTTTTTTTGTTTTTGTTTTTGTTTTTTTTTAAAGATTTTATTTCATTTTTATGTGTATGAGTACACTGTAGCTGTACAGATGACTGTGTTCGATCATGTGTGTGGCTGCTGTTGATCTCAGGACCTCTGCTCAGGCTCGCTCCGGCCCTGCTCGCTCCAGCCGCAATTGCTTCGGCCCGCTCGCTCTGGCGTAATTTTCTGCAGCTGTCATCAGACACACCAGAAGAGGGCGTCCGATCTCATTGTGGGTGGTTGTGAGCCACCATGTGGTTGCTGGGATCCGAACTCAGGACCTTCGGAAGAGCAGTCAGTGCTCTTACCCGCTGAGCCATCTCGCCAGCCCTTGTTTTTGTTTTTTTTCCCTCTAAGACAAGGTTTTCTCTGTGTAGCCCTGGCTGTTGTGGAATTTAACCTATAGACCAGGCTGGGCTATAGAGCCTTCAGCTCAGAGATCCACCTGCCTCTGCCTCCCAAGTGCCAAGCTTAACGGTGTATGCCATTGCCAACTGGCCAACTTTTCAAATAAGTTTTCATTGATGCAAAATGTAGCTCTTACCTCAATGGAATAAGATAACCCTCACTTCCACCTCCAGGGTCCTGCCTGCCTCTCATTAGGTCTTGTCAGCTTTACCTCTCTGATCCTGTTTCAGACCCTCATTTGTCTGCCTTCTGTAGGTCTCCTTGGCTGCAGGCTCTCTGCAGTGGGTTGCCTCTCCTGCTATCCTGTTCTCTAGCCACCTTCTCCAGCCAGGACTCTACAGAGGAATATCAGGTTCCATCCTCAACTCCCCTCCCAAGCCTACTGGCTCTTCCTCAGAAAATGCTGATGCCTTGAGGCAATAGAATAAAGCAGTGGACAGGTACTGTGTAAGGAAGCCCCACCTGACCCCCAGGCTGGAGGGCCTCGTAGGAGAGTGTATTCTGCCCCTAGACCCCAGCTCTGCCTGGCTTTCTTGCTTTTGAGGTAGTGAAGCTTTGTGGCTCTCTGGAAGCAAGCTGAGCTGCCCATCTCCCTAGGAGCCCACAGTGCCAGCCTCCCCTGCATCGAATCAGCCAGAGCTGACTTGGCATTCTGTGATCAATGGACTCCATGGGTCTGTGTTTCTAGAATGCTTGCCTCATCTCCCCCTTGGATCAGTGACTCAGCTCTTGAGATCTGGCCCCCTCACTCTGCAATGCCACTTGGGAGAAATGCCATCCTATGGACCTCCTGCTTTCTGGAACCTCAGCGCTCACCAAAACCCTCTTTAGGCCCTGGATTACATCCTCACTGTGTGACATTCAAGTTATTCAATGGCTCATAGAAGAGTTTTGGTTTCTTTATTTATTTATTTATTTATTTATTTATTTATTATATGTAAGTACACTGTAGCTGTCATCAGACACCCCAGAAGAGGGCATCAGATCTCATTAAGGATGGTTGTGAGCCACCATGTGGTTGCTGGGATTTGAACTCAGGACTTTCGGAAGAGCAATCAGTGCACTTAACCACTGAGCCATCTCTCCAGCCCAGAGTTTTGGTTTCAAGTACTGCTCCCTGGTAAATCACCTAGGCATCATCACTCAGCGTCCCTTCCCTGGGCTCCTTACAGTAGTCTGAAACAGTAGCTCTGTGACATGTGACAGGGATAACAAGCAGAGAAATGAAACTCAAAGGCAGGGACGGGGCAGGCACACACCAGGACTCACAACAACCTGAGTGGCCTGACGTCAGGATCCCAGGAGCCCGTCTTGCCTTGGGCCTCTGTGATCTCCATGGAGCTACCCTTCAGAGTCACGGATGGCATCACCGCAGTGCGCCTTTCGCAGCCAACACAAGTGAGAAGCACAGATTGCTGTTGAGGACATAGCCGGACAAAATTTGCCAGGACTCTGTCACCAGCCAGCTGGGTTTCTTCTCAGAAAACTGCTCTTGGCCTCCAAACATTACTGGTGACTCACACATCTATTTTTGAGTTTTCTAGATTGGAGTTTTTAACCCAAACCAACTGGCGGCAGTGTCTGTTGTGGGTTAAGAGTGACCTAGTCATGTTACCCACCAGGGTTGCCCTCTGGTTATGATAAGAAGCCCTTTGCCTGTTCATTCACTGGAATGTGAGCTCCTGACCTGGGGTCTCAAAAGGTGCTCCACATGGTACCTCTCTCTCTCTCTTTTTAAAATTGGATATTTTCTTTATTTACATTTCAAATGTTATCCCCTTTCCCTTCCCCATCCCCAAGCCCCCTATCCTATTCTCCCTTCCCCCTGCTTCTATAAAGGTGTTCCCCCACCCACCCACTCCTGCTTCCCCACCCTGGCATTCCCCTACACTGGGGGCATCAAGCCTTCACAGGACCAAGGGCCTCTCCTCCCACTGATGCCTGACAAGGCCATCCTCTGCTACATGTGTGGCTGGAGCCACGTTTACTCCTTGGTTGGTGGTTTAGTCCCTGGGAGCTTTGGGAGGTCTGGTTGGTTGATATTGTTGTTCTTCCTATGGGGTTGCAAACCCTTTCTGCTCCTTCAGTCCTTTCTCTAGCTCCTCCCTTGGGGTGCCTCTCTTTCCAGGCTTGTTGAAGGCTATCTCAGGAGTTCCCATCCTCCTCCTATGTGGTAGAGATTCGTTGGGCCATGGCCACAGCAGGAGGCAGGCAGGGCAGGGAAGAAGCATCTCTATTTCCATACAGAGGAGTACAGAGGGGCCTGGGCTCTTCTTGCTCACATGGATGCTCAGAGCAATGTGGTGTGTGATGGAAAAGCAAGTTACCACTCCTAAGAAGGTGTTAGGACATGAGAGTGCCACTCAGAGGGGTGGAGTCCATGGCAGAAGAAAATGCCTTTCTCAGTTCTCCTGCTGACCCAGCTCTGGTGATTCAGCTTAAACCCAGGGACGGGGGGCTCCATTGTTTACTTTGGAACTTGCTAGAGACCAGTCAGCCTGTTTAAGACACGATGTCCATCAAGGGTGAAGCATGCTTTTTCCTATGGTGGAAGCCACAGCTGCTAATTCTCCTGCTGCATCCAGGCCTCAGTGGACCCTGAGCTGGCTCTCCCTGGAGTGGGTCCTGAAGTGGGCAGGGTGAGGTCAGGCCTGGCTAGGCTCTTAGAGGGAGAAGCAGAGTGGAACACAGTCCGTGTAGGGCAGAGTCACCAGGTCACCAGACTCAAAAGACTGCATGAGTCAAGCAACAGAAGCAGTGTGCTGAGAAAGGACTCATCAGAACTGGGATCTGAGGGCTGGACCTGAGGGCAGATGAGCAGCTCATTCTCTGCACCTTAAGGGACGGGGTAGGGCCACCTGAAATCCCCAGGGGTGCCAGAGAACCTGTGTTCTCTGAAAGGGCCTGTGAGTTCTTGCCTGTCACAGTTCCCAGAGGATGGGACCCAGTTCTCAAAGGGTTTCTTTACAGCTTCTGGCAAGAATGCAGATATTTCACAGAGACACTTGTGTACACACACATACCCGACCCTTTGTCTATCAGACTATTGAAACAATGGATGTCAAGGAATTGGAATTACCCCAAGAATCAGATGCTGAGCAGAAGGAAAAACTGAAGCCTGGTGCCAGTCAGAGAGGGAGCTTGTCTCTAAGACAGATTTCACACCATTTTGATAAACTGTCAGATCACCTTCCAAGAGACTGGAGCTGAGACCGTCTAGGATGGGTCAGGGATGAGCTGGACCACACCTTGGTCAAGATGACATAGCTCTTGCCCTTGCTTTAAACCTAAACCTCACATCAGTATTCCAAAGATAGACCTGGCCACTGGAACTCTTTTACTTGTTCCTCTTCTTCCAACGTGGCCACGGTGATTAAATTTAGATGCTTTTCACTGTGACTTGCCTATGCCGGTGGCAACCGAGCATGGTAGCTGATCCTGTCTTTCAGGCCTGCTAAACCTAGTAACAGACTTGAGTAAGGAGGACCCAGAAGTACAAGGGCTCCACCCTCAGAGGAAGATGCCAACTCACCCAGCGTGGGAAGCTGAATTTCCTGGCCTCAAACAGCCTATTCCTGAATTTCTGCCATGTGCTGAAGAACAGAGAAAGAGAAGCTTTTGTAGGGAAAACTGACAAACTATCCCAAAGTATCCAGGAGCCAGTGGCACTAGGGTTTAAAAAAAAACAAAAAACAAAAAACAAAAAAACCAAACTGTTGGTGGCCTTTTTCTCCCCCAATAAATAGCAAGGCCCCTGGGCTCTGGCAGCAGTCACTTCTTAGTGGTGTCAAAACTGGGCCAGATGCACCTAGAAACAGGAGGCTGTGGAAGCCGTGCCAGCTGGCTCTGCTCAGAGATCCCCGAAGCCAGAGATGATTCTAATGGGGTGTCGTGTCTGGTCCAGTGACTCAGGGAGCACACAGTACTTTGCAGACACATGGGTTACAGCTGGCCCTCCTTGGCTTGCTTCCCTCTTAGCCATGATGCAGGCCAGGCAGGGTGAACACTGCTCTGCCTTCACCACGTCAAAGGTCCAGGTGGAGACAGTAGGCCTGTGACCTAGAGCTTGAGAAGGCTCGTGACAGCTAGGCCCTGGGTATCTTCAGCAGAGATGGGTCAAAACGTTATGGGAATTGTCAAGGTCAATCAATCTGTGCCCTCATAAGCCAGTTCAGCCAGCTCTCCTCAATAGACCAATAAAACAGACACATATTAATGAGAAGTGGGTTTGGAGAGGTAACTTAGTGGGTAAGAGTATTTACTTTCAAAGCCTAAAGACATGTGTCTGAAGGCAATTATGTAACTCACCTGGCAGAAAAGGTACCAGCTGGAGGGGAACTTGTCTCCCAGAAAGAGATTTCACACAGTTCTAACGATTATCAGACCGCCTTACAGAATGAGATTGATATCTAGGCAATGATGAACCCGTGGTGGGCAGGACTAATTAGGTGTGCATGTCCTTAGCCCTCTATTTAAACTTTGATCTCACTTCAAGACCATGAAGTTGGCCTTGGGGAATGTGACTTGCTGGGTCTCTTTGACTCTGTTCCCAATGTGGTCACATTCGATACTCTTTTTTTCCCCCTACTTTCCACTTTTGACTCCTTTAACTGGTTTGTGAGGATGGGTGGCCAGATCTAACTTGGGGTTACTGGTTGTGACCCTCAAGTTGGATAGCAATAACACAGATATTGACAAAAGATACCCAGTACCCTATTCTGATGGCTACATATTCACACACAAACACATACACTCCCCATGCCCATATACACATATCACACACACACTAGTGAGAAGCAGAGAAAGATTTTTCATGGTGGCCACAAGTGGAGAGCCTGTGGTCAGGGTCCTAACATGAAGCTTGAGTTTAGGTAGCTTTTTCTTGGTTGGTTTCTGCAGCACTGGGCACCAAGTGTTGGGCCTACAGCACACTAGGCAAGTACTCTACAGCTGAGTTGCATTTCCAGAACTCTTTTTATTTCTAACTTTGATACAAGGTCTGTAGTAAGAAGTATTAAAAATCCTGACATGCGGTTTCTTCCCCTCCTTAGATCCTTGAGTCTTGGATAAAAAGCACACACACAGCCTTTATATTTTTAAATATGCCTTAGGCAGCACAACAGCTGGGGATCTGCCTACTCTCCACACTGTTAGAATCTGCTTTCTTATCAATAACCCAAGCTATTACTTCCCGTGTTTCAGCTGGGCTGCTCTAAGGTCCACCTGGCCAGCCCACATGGCCGTGTTTTTATGGCTCAGCTAACCCATGGTGGCTCTCCTCTCCTCTCCTGCATGTTCTTCTTCCCTGGTGGCTTCTCTCTGCTTCCCCAAAGCCCGACAAACCTTAACCCCACCTATGTCTCTTCTGCCCAGCTATTAGCTGTTGGCATCGTTATTCACCAGTCAGAATTAACTTGGGATGGGGCCTATGTGCAAACTCCAGGTCTTGGGGGCCTACACTTAGTGTTAGAATACAAGCAGCATTAGGCCAATCCACTGCATTTCCCCCTTTAAGTTGCCAGGCTGGCTTTGAGTTAGTGACCCCCCCATACACACACCAGTCTCCTACGAAGCTGGAATGACAGGCTGGTACCACCAGGCCAGGCTCCCTCCAGACCTCTTTTTCAGGGGAGATCCAAGACACAGAATGTGTTCACAAATGAAGAAAGGCTGGGGTCTGGAATTGGGTGGAGAGAAGTGGGAATTGTGATATCCCTGCCACAGACCTTATCATGGGGGCACTTCCAGAACTACAGGCCAGTGAGCCTCTTCCTAGGCTGAGGTCAAGCCACCTTAGACAGGCAGTTTTCCTTAGTAGACTTAAGCTATCCTGTTCTAAACCCACTCAGAGCCAGCTTTTTGCTGGCTTCCAACAGACCGGCCTCCTGGATTACCACTGTGGGTTGAGAGATGTGAGTTTTGTATTCCACTTTCAAGCTATGAGCTAATAGCCTGCAACCGTCTGGAGTTTTGCAGGCCATAGTTTCCTAGAGCAGGTGAGTCAGAGGACCGACCCTCTAGGGTGGTCCAGAACTTGCCACACTGGCCACATACTATTGATGCACACAGGCTGCTTTGGCTTGTAAAGAGCCTTCAACCTTTTCTCCCTGCCCCCTCCCAAAGCCCCCTCCGTTTTTTTGTCACCCTGACTTTCCCCAGATAAACTGAAACAATAGTATCTTCTATTCAGACAATGTATCCATTTCTATTGCTTTAAAACACTTTACAAAACACCGCTAGAATCCCACAGCTAGAAACAAGCCAGCATATTGAGCTTACTGTCAGTAGGTCAGGGACTCAGGATCCCAACAAGACTCTTTTGAGTCTCCCAAATGGCTCATATGTCCAGTCAGCTGGCATGGAACATCAGTGACTAGCTGTTTGCCTCTCCTGTTCCCTGGGGAAGGAGAGTCAACTCTGTGAGCCTGTTCTCATAGGCAGTGTCCAAGGAAGACACTTGGACACCTCCATCTTCCTCTGGGTCCCATTGGCTGGTCCCAGAGCCAAAACAGGGGCTACTCTAACATAGGTGGAAGCTCCAGGAACCTTGTGCACCGCCCCAGGGAGAACAGGTCCCAAGGAGGCGGCCCTAGCATACCCTAGTATTAAGCACCTGCTCTTCACAGCCACCATGCTCCAGCTCCCAAAGCCAATTAGTACCTGCCAGTCAGGTAGTTTTCAACCAGCCAATTTGTTTTATCCCATTTGGCTTCTCTCCGGACCTTCACAACTGGCCATTCAGTTCCCTATCTGTGGCTTTAGGTAAGTTCTTTTCCTAGAGATTGGAAGACTCAAACTCAAGACTAGGGAATAGCTGGGTTGAGGGCTTGCATTTTACTCTGGAAGCTGGGAAGGAAAACCGTGGACTTAGATTCAAATAGTTGGAGTGCTAATGTCTTCCTTCCACTCCAACCAAACAACAGGCCATGTGACCCTTCTCATTCATCTCAGCCAGCTCTTTATCCCATTTATCATTTTTATTTATTTTTTAAAGATTTATTTATTATTATAAATGAGTACACTGTAGCTGTCTTCAGACACCAGAAGAGGGCATCAGATTTCATTATGGGTGATTGTGAGCCACCATGTGGTTGCTGGGATTTGAACTCATGACCTTCAGAAGAGCAGACTGTGCTCTTACCCTCTGAGCCATCTCACCAGCCCCTATCATTTTTATTTTTAAAGTTAATTTATTTTTATTTTTGTATGTATTTTGCCGGCATGTATGTCCACCGTTGCAGTGCCCAAGAGAAGGCCAGAAGAGGCATCGGATCCTCTGAAACTGAAGTTCCAGACAGTTGTTAGCTGTCATGTGGGTGCTGGGAATTGAACCCAGGTTTTCTGAAAGAGCAGCCAGTGCTATTAAAATTTTATCACATTTATCATATGTCTCTGTCCTACTGGGTAGGAGGATTCAAAGTTCGAGGCCAGAGTGAGTTCAAGACCAGCCTGGACAACCACCTCAACATGGAAACTGAAAAGAGGGCTGTGTATATAGGTCTGAGGCAGGGTCTGTGCCTAGCATGTGGGACACACATGCACACATGAGAGGAGAGGGAG
>NW_022196905.1:263183772-263188967 GCF_008632895.1 Mastomys coucha | reverse complement strand
AGAGAGAGAGGTCTTTTGATAAAGGTAGAAGGAAAACATGACAAAATGTGCCAGGGTTAATCTAAACAAGGAGAACCTGGGTGATGGAGAACCTGCCTGGGAGAACCTTAATGCCCCCCAAGGCAGCTGTGGCTTAGCAGTGTGATGCTGCCCAGCATTACTGGGCTCTTTGAGGCCCCATTCCATCAGAGTTCCCACTTCACACTCACAGTCTGCGAAAGCTTGGCTTTTCAGGGATTCACCTGAGTTGCTTGACTCCCATGTCCATCTGTCTGGAGGCTTCACAGTGATGCTCTGTAATGAACCAGCTCTCTGTCCAGTTCACCCAGTTCCTGAGCATCGCCATTTCTCCTGTCTGATGGTCATGGATCAGCTGTCCTTGTCCAGTCCCTGATCACTGTTCTCTCCTCTATCAGCTAAGTCTGGCTCACCATGAACTCTTGCCTCCAAAAGGTAGAGATCTCAGCAAGCAGCCCCCGTCTGGGCCTTTCCTTAGGGAGCTTGTCCCTGGCAGAGCGGCTTTGTTCCCTCTGCCCTTCTGTAAGGAAGTGCCCCCCCCACTCTGTTTCATTAGCCATTCACAATTCTCATTCACAGTTCTAAAATGTCCCGCCTAAATAGCTAACCATTCTTCAGTGTTCCAGAGTCCTGAAAAGCTGGTGACCTTTATAACAACCACTGCTCTCTGCTCTTTAATTCTTTACAACAACTCACACAAAACTTGCAACTTGCAGTGAAGTTTAACTTATAGAAAAGTAATGTAGGGTCACAGGATGGGTTGGAAGGTTAAAAATACCTGCTGCCTGAAGACATTCGTTCTATCCCAGGGTCCCACATGGTAGAAGTCAAGAACTGCTTCTCACAAGTTGTCCTATGACTTCTACACAAGGTGTATGCATGTTCATAGACATGAACTAAATGCATAAGTCAACAAGGATTTAAAATTTATTTATCTTATGTGAGTGTTTTGCCCGTGTGCGTGTCTGTGTACCATGTGTAATCCTGGTGCCCATAATGGCCCCAAGAAGGTGTCAGGTCCTTTGGAACTGGAGTTACAGATGGTTGTGAGATGCCATGTGGGTACTGGGAACCGAACCCTGGGCTTCTACAAGAGCAGCAAGTGCTCTTAACCACTGAGCCATCTCCTCAGGCCCTGTAAATAATTTTTTTTTTAAAAAAAGAGAAGTAATATGTTGGATTTCAGCAAATCGAGGTACTAGACTCAAGAAGTCAAAGCCAGCTGTGATGTCCCAGCTAAAGTGGGGTGGGGTCGGGGGGTGCACTCTTTAGAAGCCTGCCAACCACAAGATAGAGCTCTGAGACCATCCACCTTCCCAGGATGCTGGTCTTTGAATCACTCTGCCTCCATTCTCCACAACTCTCCCCTCCGGAATCTTGTCTTTCAAGCTTTGAGTAGTCAGTTGGTTATTAGTCTGGTGATATTCCTACCCATCTCAAGAATTCCCAGGCTTGCAGAGGAACGACATAAAGTCCTTGTTAGTTTTTGTCTAGCTACATTCTTGTCTAGATAGTTAAGCTGTGAGGAGAGGAAGCAGGACAGACCAAGAGACGAATGGCCTGTCCTTTCCTCTTTCTGTTGGAGGGTGGTGCCAACTCTATGCCCTTGGTGAGGGACCTTTGGGCCTTTCCACAGCCAGCCTCACACGGGGAGGCAGGAAGAGCCTGGGCCTCCTCCTAGCCCCGGCACAGTGTTTTCTAGGATATGATCTCATTTGTCTTAGTGAAAGGCTTTTTCTCAAAATGCACATTTCATTTTCCATTATTTCATGGACACATGGTGCCCTAGCTTCCTTCCGCGTGAGTTCACGACATGTGATCATATAGATCGTCCTGAGTCACATGTGCATGCCAATAAATCTCTACACGTTTCCTTTCGGCACAATGGTAATAAAAATACAACAAGCCACATGTGTCTGGGTTTGATTTAGCTCAGGAAAACTTTTAGTTTGGAAAACAAAAATCTTATAAATAAGGGTCCAGGAGGAAGACGTGCACTGATAGCCATGTGTCTCCCCTTCTGAGTAGAGTCTGGCATTAGCAGTCTCAGGGCATAAAAACATGCCCCAGAAGGGATGGAGCTCGGTCAGGAGGGAAAGGGAAGTCTGTTCTTGGCACTTGGTAAAGATGGCCTAGCAGACTACCTGGGAACCAGGCTTTGTTGTAGGGACTGTGGCTCAGAGAGGACCTTGACAGAAGGAAAAGTGAGGAGGTTACAGCCCAGAGGGGTTACAGCCCAGAGTGGGGTAGACAGTCAGGACTTGGAAAATTACTGAGAGGAAACATCAGCAGAAAGGGACATTCTAGCTAACGTGAGCCAGCAGGCCAGGGGGGATGGATGCCATCGAGGGGACAGTAGAGGAATAACATGCTCTGAAATAGGGGTGGTCGAATATGCCTGTGGGAGGGTTCTTGCTGGACAGATGAAGCAGCCTGGAGGCCTACTATCAGAGGCCTCACCCTGAAGGGCCTTCCTTCCTCAGCCACACACACTCCCTGCTCCCATGGAGATGTTCTCTACAAAACCCATCCTTGCTTTGCCAGCTGCTCATACGAGGCTCTGCCATCAAGTCACCAGAAGGAAGGTCCGGGGAGCCATGGAGGGTGCTCTCTTCTTCCCATCCGCCTCCTGCCTGTGTGCTGGTCTTTAGAACACAGCCGGAACTACTCCCCTTCCGGTGGAGCCCTCCCACAGCTGTAGCAGGAGCTAGCCTGCAGCTTTCTCAGCCCTCAAATCATAGGCCTAAAGGCATCTCCTTTAGAGACGTGGCAGCTACAGCTCCGACTTGAACCCTGCTTGTCCTCGGTCTTCCCAGCAATAGGTACATCGGGTTCTTTGGTCATCCCTTGGCTATAACCCTCTGTGCACTGACTCCACTTCCAGATCTTAAGAGAGTGGAAGAGGCAATCACATAAGACCCACCTTCCCATATTCCACAGGTTCAAGTGAGGGAAATCTATAAGCTACAGTATGCCGACAGCCTGCTCCCTGCGAGGGCCTGTCAATCAGAGAGAAGTCCTGGGAGAAAAGGAGAGAGCAGAGATTAGCCCTCTTCTCTGACCTGACAGTGGGGCAATTGACAGCTGGCGGGATGGCATAGCATTGAGCAGGGGCAGGACTGATCTAGACTCTAGGAACCCAGCAAGGGCAGTTTCCATTTGTCTTGATGCAGCAGGAAGTGTGGATTAGTGAGGAGCAGCATCTCCTTCCTTCCTTCCTTCTTTCTTTCTTTCTTCCTTTCTTTCTTTCTTTCTTTTGTTCTTCCTTTTTATTATTATTATTTTTTTTTTTGAGACAGGGTTTCTCTGTGTACCCTGGCTGTCCTGGAACTCACTCTGTAGACCAGGCTGGCCTCGAACTCAGAAATCTGCCTGCCTCTGCCTCCCAAGTGCTGGGATTAAAGGCGTGTGCCACCACCGCCTGGCTAAGGAGCAGCATTTCTAATGAAGGGGTCAGAAATAAACTTGGGGGAAACAGAGCATCTAGTAGGCCTAGCAGTGGTCTCTAGTGGTCTTCAGGCTCTGAGCCCAGAACACCAAAAATAATGTATTGTCGAAAAAAGGAAATTAAAAATTACAGACCTTTAGGGCAAGAGATGTAGCTCAGTTGGTATGGAGAACTTGACTTGAGTGTGTGAAGCCCTGGGTTCGAGTCCCACACCATGGCACCCAAGCTTGGGAATGTTTGTCTGTGATCCTAGCACTGGGAAGTTAGAGGAGAGAATTTCAAGATCATTATCAACTATGGAGCAAATTCCAGATTGGCTACAAAAGTCTGCCTCAAGAGAGAGGGAAGCTAGAAGAGACTCAAATTCTGTTCCTAGCATCCACATGGTGATTCATGAATACCTGTAACTTTGGTTGTAGAGGACCTAACACCCTCTTCTGATCTCCAAGGCCTTCTGTATTCACTCAGGAGCACATCCATACACATACAATTTAAAAAATAATTTAAAAAAAGATTAGAGACCTTAACCCTATTGTATCATACTGGATTTTTCTGTGTGGGCTCAGCAATGAGGACATGAACCCTAAAATAGACAGTGTGGCAGCCCTAGGTGGCAAAACCTAAAATAAAAATGGAGAGTGGTTGTGCTGGTTTCCAGTAACCTGTGTCCCTGAAGAGCCAGAGAATATTTATGGGAATGGGGAGATATTTAGCAACCAAGCTAAGATCCAGTCAATAAAAAAACGCTCACTCGTGCAGAAAAAGTAGGAAGACACAGTCCATAATGAGGGGGAGTCAATCATTAGAATGGACCCAAAGCATGGATTAAGAGATAAGTATATAAAGGGGATTTCAACAGGGTCCAGTGTGCTTACAAAGCCAGAGGGGAGATGGGACAGAGACAGGGAAAAGCTGGGCCGAACCTGGAGAGACAGGAACTGCAGGGCTGAGGTGAGAAAACCGGCAGGAAGGAATGAGAGGCAGACAAAATAAATTACAGCAAAGTTACATAGTGGAACACTGAAAAAAATAAGCAAGGGCTATGGGGTTGGCTCAGCTGTTAAGAGCACCTGTTGCGCCGGGCGGTGGTGGCGCACACCTTTAATCCTAGCACTTGGGAGGCAGAGGCAGGCAGATTTCTGAGTTCGAGGCCAGCCTGGTCTACAGAGTGAGTTCCAGGACAGCCAGGGCTATACAGAGAAACCCTGTCTCGGAAAAAAAAAAAAAAAAAAAGCACCTGTTGTTTTCGCAGAGGACCCAGGTTCAATTCCCAGCACCTACATGGTGCCTCACAGCCAGCTACATAACTCCAGTCCCAGAAAATTGGTAAACCCTCTTCTGACCTCCATGTACACCAGGCACACACTTGGTGCACATACATATGTGTAGGCAAAGCACTCCTAGACATAAAATAATAAAATAAATCTTTTTACAAAAGAGGCCCGAGAGATGGCTGAGTGGGTTCCAAGGACTTGTTCTTGCCGAGGAGCCAGGTTCAGTTCCTAGTACCCACATGGCTGCTGGCAGCCACCTGCAACTTCAGTTCTAGGAAATCTGACGCCCTATTCTGACCTCTACAGGCAGTGATCACATGTATACATTCATCAATTCAGGCCAAACACAACACATAAAATAAAATAAAATAAAATCACATACAAGGACAAGTGCTTTTATGTATCTGTGTACCCAGAACAAAGCAGGAGCAGAAGTGGAGAAATAAAAAAAAAAA
>NW_022196905.1:263177465-263183762 GCF_008632895.1 Mastomys coucha | reverse complement strand
AAAAAAAAAAAAAATGCTTGAAAGAAGTAACCAATTTTAATAAAACGCATAAAGTAAAGGGGGAGGGGGAAGAAACATGCAGGTACAGAGAAAACAGGAGTATATCTATCTATCTATCATATTGCAGTAAGATGGAGGTGTGTTGCAGCATTTTCTCTGTCCAATCACATTAGGGCAGTGACAGGTCTGTGATTGGACAGGTATAGGGAGGCGGAGCTAGAAGTTTAGGAGTGAGGAGGTCGGAGGTCAGAGGAGAGGTGGGAGAAATCATCCTGGAGGCAGGTGAACAGGAAGATGATCCAGACCCCTCAGGGTTTTAAACAGAGACAAGTAGCTAAGGTTTCCATAAGGTTAGAATAATTGGGTTAAAGCATTGTCTTTATCGTTTGGCTCTGAAATTATTGTATTGGCATCTTGTAAATTGTGATCTTATTGATATATAAACCTGATTGGATAATAAAGCCTTAAGAGTCATGTTTCTATCTGGTAACTAGGTGCTAGATGACTGATTATGGGCTGTGTGGAGCATTGCATATAAGCGAGTTGATCTTTCTCTAGCTGGGAGAGGATAGCAGGACCCTGCAGGGACATAGTGATGTGACTCGCCAGTACTGGCTGGGCAAGAGAGATTGCAGGGTGGTTTCTTTTTTAATATTTCCCATAACAGAGGTGTCTTGGGAAGTCCTGCCCACACAAAAACATTGCTCACCACGGAACACAAGTAAGGATTACAACAGCTTTCTCATCAGAAATGTTGTGAACTATAAGAAAATGGAGCAACACCTTTGATTGATTCAAAGAACAAAGTACCATCTAGAAGGAGCACCTTGGATTGGAGCTGCGGTTTCAATATGTCCCCAAAATTTCCTGTGTTGAATTTAATCCTTACTATAAAATATTAAGAAGGTAGAGATGAAGGGATTGGGGAGATGGCTCAATGGTAAAGTGCTTGGTATGTAAGCCTGAGGCCCTAAATTCAATCCCAGCGCACACACAAAGCTATAATCCCAGTACTTGGGAGCAGAGTCAAGTGGGATTTGAGTATTCATTGGCCAGTCAGCCTAGCTCAAATGGAAAGCTCCAAATTTAGTGAGAGATTCTGCCTCAAAAAGTAAGGAGGAGAGGCTAAGGTGGAGGTGTCCAGTGTGCCTCCCTAGGGTGAGGGGGGACACACTCCTTTCTGTGGTGTTCAGACAAGGAGAGCAGATGCCCAGACACAGGAGGAGAACAGCAGAATAGGGACTGATGCTGCAGGATCCTTAAGAATGCAGAGGCTGACGGGAGTACCCAGTATGCCTGGGCAAAGGATGAACATGCCAAGGAGACCGTAAAGAGGGGTGGAGGGAGGGGACAGCCGCGTGTGAAAAGTCAGTGTCCCAGAGGGGCTTGGTTGGCGGCTGGGGCCACAGACCTTACATGGATCCGTCTGGCACTGTCCCTGATGAGGTGTGCTGAGAACTGACCATGGGGACAAATCCCAGAGTGTAAGAGGTCGACTCTGGGGGAGGGGGAGAGGGGGATAGACACAGCTGAGTCCACATAGTGTGCTAGGTGTGGCAACTCCTAAGATGGCAGTTCCCAGAGCTGACATCTGTGACGGGGAGAATTAAGAAGTTTCTGGAAGCCAGGCTGTGTATGATAGGGTCGGCTCTGCAGACATCTCCCGTTGTCAGAACTCTGAGCTATCTGGGAATGGGGTCATTCTCTTCTCTCTCTTCCCAATATCTCCATGGCTCAATTAGACTAGGAGACGTCACCCGGCTTGACCTTCAAGCTTTGGCCCTTGAGGACTTCAGAGAGATGTGACACAAGTCCTGGAGGACACAGGCACACTTGATCCAAAGCTGTTTCTGTTATGTTATCTTGTATTTGCTCCCAGAGGCTCCGGTGCCTGCCTGGTTGGTCCCTCTCATTGAAAGGAACAAAACTCCCCCCACCCCATATCCCTGGGGCATAACTCTGTAGACACTAAGCCAGGCTTTGTCCTCAGGAGTGTTCCAATGCAGTTCAGGTACCTTGGGAGTCTCTTGACCTCTCTCCTCCCTTCCTTTTATCCCTTCTGAAAGGCCCAGGGGCTGGGAACATGCCCCGTGGCACCGGTAGCCAACACAGCCTACTACTGATTCACAACTGTGGTGGTGGGTGGCCTCCCCACTGGTAGTTGGCAGGCATTCTTGGCTCTCAGAAGAACTAGGCTTTGTTTTCACAAAAGACTCAGAGCCCTGAATTGGGCTGGCACCAGTGAGCTTGGTACCCTTGCCTGGGTCACATGCCCTGTTTTTCTGAAGCCCTGGCCTCTCATTGGACCACAAGGTTCTGAGGTGACAGGGTTTGGAGACTTTGGAGCCAGCTCCAGTTTTTGAATCCCAGAGGCTGGTTCTGTATGTTACACCAGACAGAGCGGAGAGGATACGGTGTAAGAACCTATAGAAACACCCAGGAGACTCAGTGTAAGGACCTGTTGGCATCAGAAGCTGTCTACAGCCTCCAAAACCATTGATGACATCACCCTTAGGCCACAAGGACATCACCCTTAGGCCACAAGGGCCATGGCAACTGCCACACATTCCCTGCATGAACCTCACCTGTGCTTCACCTGCTGTACCTCACCTGTGTACAATGGTGCACATGATTATGTCATGGCCCAAATAAAAGGCGGAGGCTCCCAACCCCTTGCCTCTTCTTCTTCTTCCTCTTCTCCTCCTCTTTCTCCTCTTCCTCCTTCCTCTTCCTCTTCTTTTTCTTCTCTCCCTTTGTCCTTTTCTCTTCCCTGCTTCCCCCAATAAACCTCTTCTCATGAAGCTATGCTGGCCTGATGTGATCTGTCCAGATAGAAGCCACCTTCTAACACAGCAGGACCTATAGAAACATCCAGGGGATTCAGTGTAAGGACCTATAGAAACATCCAGTTTATTCATTGTAAGGACCTATAGAAACAATTCCTATACCCCAGGCTCGTGTTCTTCAGATCTGATCACAGGGTCGTGATGAGAGTCAAGCCTAGAGACCACTCTGTGGGAAGGAAGTTGGTGCCAGGCGACTGTGAGTACTGAGTCTTTGGCAGAACAGTTCATGCTCTTAACCACTGTACCATTTCTCCAACTGGAGGATATTTTTTTAAAAGTAATGCTGGCTGGAAAGATGGCTCACTACCAGTGAGGCCTGGGAGTGCACACCTTAAATCCCAGCACTGGGGAGGCAGAGGCAGGAGGATCTTTGTGAGTCTGAGCCCAGCCAGAGCTGCATAGATAAGACTTTGTCCCCCAAAACAAAATAAAACAAAATAAAACAAACAAACAAACAAACAAACAAACAAATAACTGGACATACTGCTCTTGCAGTTTCCGGCAGTTCCCAGTGTGTGCCTCAGGTGGCTCACAACTACCTAGAATTCATTCCTGCTCCAGGGAACCCTCTTCTGGACTCTTCAGGCATCTGCATTTGCGCACACATTCTTGCGCACACATTCTTACGCACAGACACACCATTAGAAAATTAAGTATTTTTTAAATTAAAATAAAAAGACCCAGAGATGGCTTAAGGGTAAAGTGCTTGCCCCACAAATCGGAGCGTCTGAGTCACAGAAGTCATGATTTTAAAAAGGCAAATGCAGTGGTGTGTACTTACATGTAAGCCCAGCCCTGAGGAGGTGGAGAGTTAGCCAGCCTAGTTCACCTCGTTAGTTCCAGGCCAGTGAAAGACCCTGTCTCAAAAATAACACACACACACACACACACACACACACACACACACACACACACACGCACACACACACACACTCACACACTCACACACACACAAAATAAAAAACCAGAAACAAACAAAATCTCAAGGTGGACTGGCTGGGGAAATGGCTTGGCAGGTAAGAGCCCATAGTGTTCTTGCAGAGTCTGAGTTAAGTTTAGCACATGTTACACAGCTCATAAGAGCCAATGACTTCAGCTACAGGGATCTGACATTCTCTTCTGACTTCTGAGGGAAACTGCATTCACGTGCACCTACACACAGATAAGCCTGTATACATTCGATTCAAAAGATAATAATTAAAATATATTTTAAAAGCAAAATGGATAGTGCCTGAGGAATGGACACCTGAGGTTGTCCTCCAACACACACACACACACACACACACACACACACACACACACAGTATTTCCATCAGTCTCCCATAGTAGTACACCAGAATAATTTCCATGTTACCCCATAACACTTTACATTCTCAGCATCAGCAGACTCTGCTCCCTCCATCTGAGATAAACATTTTTACTAACCTCCCCTTGAATAAAGAAAATGAAGAAAAACACCGTGAGTGAGTGAGTGAGTGAGTGTGTGTGTGTGTGTGTGTGTGTGTGTGTGTGTGTGTGTGTGTATGTGTTAATAGCATGATTGGAGCACTCGGAAGCCAGGACTCCAGGTACTGGGACATTGAATAACTGGGTTGGTGGAGGAGGGGCAGGGGAGGGAGGAGCAAACCACAGCCTCAGGCCTGAGCACAGACACAGGCGGTACTGTAAGTTCTTGTGGAGCAATGATCTTACAAGAAGTATCACAGAACTGGTGGCGCACGCCTTTAATGCTAGCACTTGGGAGGCAGAGGCAGGTAGATTTCTGAGTTTGAAGCCAGCCTGGTCTACAGAGTGAGCTCCAGGATAGCCAGGGCTACACAGAGAAACCCTGTCTCGAAAAACCAAAAAAAAAAAAAAAATCACAGAATCAGAGAACACAGCCAATCCCTTTAGATTCTTCTAAATCATGACAGGGAGGGGAGGAGCATGGTATGAGGTAGGGAGAGAGCAGTAGGGCAGGATGGCCCTCCAATAAAAGTTCTGAGGTTGATGGTCCAGACGCTGAGTATCAGACAGGCAGATGGCATCAGGTCAGTGCAACCTCAGATGTTCATGGTCAAGCTGATGAACTGGAAATAAAGAAAGAGACGAGGCTTTGAAAATCCAGCCTAGTAACCAAGGAGTGGCTTCTGTTTGTGTATGTCGCAAGAACTCTTGCTGGTCATCTTGCACAAATTTGGGCTTCTGACTCAACATGAAACCATTTATTTAAAAGTTAAA
The DNA here is from genome assembly GCF_008632895.1 of Mastomys coucha. NCBI lineage: Eukaryota > Metazoa > Chordata > Mammalia > Rodentia > Muridae > Mastomys > Mastomys coucha. The sequence goes on along the minus strand of NW_022196905.1, from coordinate 263,178,696 downwards.
TTAAAGCAGATCTCTGGGTATGTCTCATGTATAATTATCTTATGTATGCATGCAAATGTGCTTGTGGGTGCAGACCAGAGCTTGATATCAGGCAGTTTTCTCCCTATCTTATATCTGGAGACAAAGCCTCTCACTGGACCTGCAGCTACCAACTGACCACACTGGCTGGCCAGTGAGCTTCAGAGATCCACCTGCCTCAGCCCCCCACACAGATACATGCCACCAAACTCGGCTTTGTCCATGGGTCATAGGGTTCAAACCTATGGTCCTGATGCTTGTGAAGCAGGCACATCTCCCCAGTCAGATAAACCTTGAAAAAGGCTAAGTGAACTTTCAGTAGATAGGACAGGGAAGGATAAGATGCATTCTGTCCCTGTTGAAGGGGACAGCCTCACAGAGACATCTTGGGCAGGGTAGTGTGAGTTTGGTCACTCACCTTTTCAAAGAAAGGTGACACTCTCTACCATGGTGGAACTGAAAGGAAGGGAGGCAGGCTGGTGGCTCAGGCTCCTTGTGAGCAAGCGAGCTGTCAAAGCAGCCGGAAGCATCTCATTTCTCCCTTCTCACCAGGCTTGCTCATGTTTATGTGGAACGTTCTGTTTCCCCCACACACTCTTTCTTGGGGACAGCGAGAGCAGACACCAGGGCAATGAAGATACCCACAGCTCACAGGATTACAGCACTGATTATGCTGACTGCCAAGGGGACAGAAACACCTGCCTCTACACTGTGTAATTGCCCACGGTGAGTGCTCGCCCTGCCTGGGGCTCCACATAGCGTGCTCATACTCTGCTGGACCCTGGCTGGGGTCTGCTTGCCATACCTCGTTTATGTTGAGATGGATGAAGTCCTTGTTCTTCACACTGAGAGACTGGAACACCCCTGGTGGGAGGGAGGAAGTGTCACAGTGGAGCCAGACCCCTGGGTAGGTTTAAGGGCTCCTGGACCACTGGGAAATCTTTGTGTAGCTACTCCCTCTAGTGGAGATCAGATTCCTTGCCTGGCGGGGTGGAGATGATTACAAGGCCTGGGTGACCTGAGAAGGGACCTCAGGTCTTCTCTGGACCCTAGGTTCCCACCTCCAGAAGAGATAAAGCCAAACCTTGATTAGTAAGGTGGAGGAGGGGCTGTCCCAGAGCATGAGAGAGAGAGAAAGTGAGAGATTGAGAAAGCAAGAGAGCGAAAAGAAGAGGGAGAAGGGGAGAGAGGGAGAGAGGGAGGGGGAGAGGGA
>NW_022196905.1:263169483-263177354 GCF_008632895.1 Mastomys coucha | reverse complement strand
AGAGAGAGAGAGAGAGAGAGAGAGAGAGAGAGAGAGAGAGAGAGAATGCAGCATGGACCTGCTTGGATGCTGAGTCCCCCAAGCAATGGTGACAACATCCTGTCATTGCACTGAGGACAGTTCACTATGAACTGGGCATCCCATGGCTGTGTGGGTGTGTAAATTTCTGGGTGTATAAAATGCATGGCGATTATAAAATCACAGACACTGTGACATGTTCATTTACAGCTGAAGGGACAAGGGAGGGCTAAGCTGCCCTGGATGCATTTGTCCACCCTTTGGGGATATTTTGGGAGAGAGTGTGACAATGAACCTCCTCTGTAGAGTACTTGCACACAAGCCTCCCATCTTTCCTGTGTAGCAGACCCTGCTTAAATGATTGGTCTATGTCTAGGGCTTTCAGGGGAGAGCCAGCGAGGGACAGAGACTTCTCGGTTCTGGGTTTTGTGAGGGGACTTGACCTTTCCTCAGTAGGAGGCGAGAAACCTGTCCACTCACAGTCCTTCACAGCCTGTAGGTGTTCAACCACAGGACTATATTCCATCTCTCAGCTGACCACAGGGCACAGATGACTGAACAGACATCCACGGTGGCCCTCTGTGTCCTAGATCTGCCTTCTTTTCCCCAGGTGGTTTCTTATGTACTCATGGATGGTGACTGGAGACCCTGTGCTGGGATGGGGTCCAAGGATGCTCTTGGTTCCCCTGTACACTCAAGGCTCTCCCATGCCCTCAGGGCTCCCCTGTACATTCTCAGCTCGCCCGCACACTCACGGCTCGCGTTCTCTAGCCGCACCAGGCAGTTGAGGTAGTCATCGAAATCCAGCTGGAGGTCCTCGTTTGCATATCTGAGGACGATCAGCTGCAGGAGATGGCCACCCAGCTGAAAGCCTGAGGAGAAACAGGAGACTCAGGACCTGCTGTGGCTGACCCCATGGTGAGCCGACATCTCTGGGACCTCCAGAGGTATAGAAGTGAATTATTCAGTGTGCAAAGCCTGTGTGCACGCGTTCATGTGGATGTCCATCTGCAAAAGTGTGGGTGGAGGCCAGAGGTCAAAGGCAGCTATCATTCCTCAGGGTCACCCCCCCTTACTGGTCTGGAACTTGCCAAGTAGGCTAGGCTAGCTGGATAGCAAACTTCAGGGATCCTCCTGGCTCTGCCTCTCCAGTGCTGAGATTACAAGTACAGGCTACCTTATTTATATTACATGGGTTCTGGGATTGAACCCAGGTCCTTGGGCTAGTGTGGCCATCTCCCCAGCCCACTGGATCAGGGGCAGGGGGAGACATCTTCTTGGAGACAGGAGGGAGGAAGAATGGAATGAGGAACTATTAGAGGGCAGACCAGGAGGGGTGGGGGTAACGACTGGACTATAAAAAAAAAAAGTAATTAAAAAATCCTTAAGATCCAAGGTATTGGAGATATCTCCTAAGGGACTGCTGCCCTCAGTGAGAGGTGCTGTGTAAGGGCTCATTCCTTACATCATGCTAGAGCTGTGCACACTGGGGGCCAGCGTGGCTCTGGAGATGGCCTGGCCACCACAGGCCACGGCTCCACTTCTCCAGCCTTCATTTTCCTCATTTGTCAGTGTGGTGATTTATATATGACTGGCCCAGGGAGTGGCACTATTTGGAGATGTGGTCTTGTTGGAGGAAGTGTGTCACTGTGGACATGGGCTTTAAGACTTTCATCCTAGCTGCCTGGAAGCCAGTCTTCTCCTGTCTGCCTTCAGAATAAGATGTAGAACTCTCAGCTCCTCCTGCACCATGCCAGCCTGGATGCTGCCATGCTCCTGCTTTGATGATAATGGACTGAACCTCTGAACCTGTAGGCCAGCCCCAATTAAATGTTGTCCTTTTAAGAGTTGCCTTGGTCATGGTGTCTTTTCACAGCAATGGAAACCCTAACTAAGACAGTTGGATAGTTTGGACAAGTGGGAATTTCATTTGGGTCTGGCTTTCATCGCTTTGCTTCCCAATCTGTGGTTTGGGGGTAGCATTCTGTCCCCATGCTAACTCTGGGTACATATCTATCTACATGTTATCAGGAGCATTTGGAAGCCCAGCAGGGGTCTTCCCACTCATTCTTCCAGCTCCACCAGAGGTGGAGGCTGGCTGGTCTGGCTCTGGAGCACACACATCACACCTGGCCTCAGCCGTTCCTAAACCCAAGGGACCAAAGGAGCATGAGCAGAGAGCAGCTCCCCCTGTATCAACTTAGGACTACAAAGACTCAGTAGTTCCCTGCTCAATCTATTCTGCCATGGAAATGGGATCACAAGCCCCTAAGAAAAAGGACCCAAGGTGTCACATGGTGTTGTGCCTTCTGCTATGGACAGTGGAAAATGATTGTTTAGAATGCAGCATGGTGGGCCAACCTCAGCTGCTACTGAGCCCAGTTCAGGTTTTTGATGTTGGTTCTCCTCCCGTTCCTTCTTCCCTCCCCCATTTCCCCTTGCACCCCCCCCATCCCACCCAGACTCCTTTCCCCACGCCTGTCACGTGTCCACTGGGCCTCCACACCATCCTTGTCTCCTCCTCTTCCTCTCTCATGGTCTTTCCAGCTTTGTAGCTTGCTGCCCCCCAATTACACACAAACAGGAAAATGTCAATTGGAATATACACATCTGACGTGTTTCCTTACCTGCAGCTTTCAGTGCCGTCCGCAGCTCATAGGAAGACATGGTGCCAGACTTGTCCACATCGAACTGGAGAAACAGGTCCTGGGGCCAGGGAGTAGAGCATTGAGACATCAAAGCCCAGGGACTAGTGACAAGCAGCTGCCTTCTAAACAGACAAGGTTGGACCCAGACTTTTCTCTTTCCTTCCTTTCCTTCCTCTTCTTTTATCTTCTTCCTCCCTCCCTCTCTCCCTTCCTTTTTTCCTTCCTCCCTTCCTCCCTCCCTCCCTCCCTTCCTTCCCTCTCCGACAAGGTCTCATGTAGCCCTGTCAAGCCTCCAGCTCTCTGTGTAGCAAAAGATAACCTTGAACTTCTGATCCTTTTGCCCGTACAAAGATCAGAGTCCTTGGTCCTTGAGTGTGTGGATTATAGGTGTGCTCCACCATGCCTAGTTTCATGCTGGGGATCAGACCCAGGGTTTCATGTGTGCTATGCAAGCACACTACCAAGTTAGCCACATCCCCAGCCCATGTGGTGCTGAGGAGTTTGGGTTTCACGCTGTAGCTCTGCTTCCAGCTATGGGTCCCCTTCTGTCTCCTTCTCTTCTGGCTGGAAGCACCGTGGTACCTCTGCCTGCATCAGGATACACTGTGGCTCCTTGACTCCCTCCCAATAGCACTCTTAGGCTGTAGCCTAGGTCTTTGCCTGCCTCTGCTGGGCGTCTGAGCCAGATCACATACCATCCAGTGCTTTAGCTTGTCCCAGAATACCCGGAACTCTTCAAACTCCAGCTTCCCGTTACCACTGGTCTGACCACATGAGCTAAGGGTCTTTCAACTTAGAAGCCTTGTGGGATCACAAGAGGATACAGCTCTGGGATCACAGGTGGAGTCAGGGCTGTGTGGCATGAGTAGCAGATTTGAGGCTGGAAGAATAATCTGGAGACAGGAACCTCTGAGGAGGGCAAATGGAAGGTGAGATGGGGCAGGCACCTGAATATTTACAATGCAGGAAAACAGACCCATCATTCCCTTGAGGGAAACCCCGGATCCATTTGGAAACCCTCTCTCTACTGCATTGTTCTTGGCTCTGTTGATTCTGACCCAACCCTACTTAGGTTGACAAAGCATCCCTCTTCATAGAGCTGCAGTGCCTGTCCCCAGGAGAGTGAGCTCTATAGGACTCCTCTGCCCACAGGGACCCGTGCACCTGCTGAGAAGGATACATCCATCAGAGAGATGATGTTTCTGCAAGACAACAGGCTCAGCCTCTTGAACTTGAGGGCTGTTTCTGCAATCACATAGGTAGCCATGTGATCAGTGGCCCCGATAAAACAAACCCAATCTTCCCCTCTTCTGGGAGCCCAGTGGTGTAGGCAGATCAGGCGTTCTTGGACAGTGATGTGGACACTGTCTTAGGATGTTGAGAGTAAGGGCTGGACTTCTGGAAGGAGAGTTTGCAATCTCTTCAGAAAGACTTTCGGGATGGGCTCTTCCCATGCATTTATTTTTGCATTAGGAATCCCAAGATTTTACCATGTCTGTTTATTAAAGATTTGTTCTCTTTTAATTTTGTATATATGGTTTGTCTTTGTATGCTCAGGTGCCTGAAGGTACCTATGGAGGCCAGAAAGAGGCATCAGACCCCCCAGTGCTAGAGTTATAGGAGACTATGAGCAGTCCAACTCTGGTCTGCTGGGAACCCAACTCTGGTCCTCTGCAAGAGCAGCAAGTGCCCTTAACCACTGAACCATCTCTCCAGCCCAATCATCATCCTCGCCAAAACTGCAAATATTACTTAGAAATTATGCCAGGCAGTGGTTGTAATATTCAGAGTCCTGGCACTCGGGAGGCAGAATCAGGAGGAGCTCTTAGTTTGAGGCCAGCCTGGACTATAGAACAACTTTTAGGATAGCCAGGGCCACACAAAGAAACCCTGTCTCAAAAACAAACCAAATCAAACCAAACCAAACCAAACCAAACAAACAAACAAAAAAAACCCACAAAAAAAGAAATTATATAAATGGCTAGTTGAGAATATTAACATGATAGATTAACAGCCACACAATATTCTACCATTTCCCAAGTGCACTTTAATGACCAGCTCATAAAGTTCAATGGGCAAGATTTTAAATTGCTAAAGAGATGAATGTGGTGGTGCCTGCTTGTAATCCCAACACAAAGGAGGCAAAAGCAGGTAGCAACTTGGAGACCAGCCTTGTCTGCAGCAAGGCAAGCTCCAGGCGAGCCAAGGCCCAAGTGAGGCCTGGTTTCAAACAAAACAAAGAATAACACTCCCCCAAAACTGCTGAAGAAATCTGATATTCATATACAACTGGTGGAGCCCTAAAAACACTGTGGTAGCTGGGTGTACCGCATGCCTGTAATCTTAGCACTCAAGATTTAGGGGCTGGAAGAATATAAATTTGAGGTCCGTCTAGGCATTTAGCCAGAACCTCTCTCAACAAATAAAACCAAGGGCTAGGGAGTTGGCGCCATCAATGGAGTGCCTGTCTCGTAAGTATGAAGACCTGCATTCAGTCCTTCAGAACACACATGAAAAAACTGGAACACTGGCTTGGATTTTAATCTCAGCACTGGGGAGCTAGGGTTTGGCTGGCCAGGATAGTTTACTTAGTGAGTCCCAGGTCACTGAGAGACTCTGTCCAAACATACAAAACAAGGGCAATGGCCCTGAGGAGACATATCTGAGGTTGTTCTCTGGCTCTACATGTTGGTGCATACCTGTACATGTGAACAACACACACACACACACACACACACACTTGCACACATTCATACTCTTGAAAATACATACACAGATACACATGCACTCACACACATACACAAATTCACACCCTCACACATACACATACACTTATGCAAACACACACATTCACACATACTCACCCACACTCATATATACACTCATGCAAATTGACACACTCATTCACACTCACACACTCATACAAATACACACTCACATTCACCCATATACATACACACTAACACACTCACACACTCACACACACACTCACACACATACAAGCACACACATACTCACCCACATTCACCTACGCTAAACAGTATGCTAAGTGTAAGAATTCAGTAACAACCACATAATGTATGATTCTTTGATATAAAATGTCCAGTATAGTAAGTCTAAGACAGAAAGTGGATGAGAGGCTACCAGAAGCTGAGGGAAGGTAGAATAGGAAGTGATTGCTGTGGTAAAAATGGACCTTGTACACACACGTGCAAACACAGATACATATACACATGAGAACACAAAAATGTATATACAAGTGCACATACAGCACAGGCAACACATGTGTATACATATATACACTCATGTGCATGTGCATAACACAGACATATATACACCCACACACAGCACAGATACATACACACATGTGAGAACACAAACATGTATAATACAAGTGTATACACAGCACAGGAAACACACATGTGTACCATGTATACATAATACACTCCTGTACATGTGCATAACACAGACATCTATACACATATACACAGCACAGACAACACACATATACATGTGTGCACACATTCACATCTGAAGAGTACAGACCACACACACAGTGACAGTGGTTCTTTGGGGGTTATCAGATGCAATGATTTTTATCTTTGCCACTAGCTTTTCTGTAGTAAAGTCTATAGAGTACTCTATGGGAAGCTGCATCAGTGTCACATGATTAGGAAATAAGCAATGAGACCAGATTCTATGGTCTGCATACATGTTGGCTATGGGGAGCAGGTCTGATGCTCCAAGGAACACAGCCTGGGAGAGCCCTGACAGGGAGGTCATTTGTTCTCTCCAGGGAGCCCTGTCCCCTGTGGGGATGGCACTTACTCTTTTGCAGAACAGCATTTAGAACATATTCAAGCTCCTCAGCCGACACCTCCATGTCCTGTGGGTACAGAGAACGATGCTTTATGGTCCTCACAATCCTAAACTTCACTTGACTTCTGGGGGAGAATGGCCCTGTGGCCGCTGTGCTGGGAGCTGAGTTCACTTCAATGGTAGCTGCAGCACATTGGTTTCTCAGGGAAGGGCCGATCACCCCAGGAGAGATAGCAACCTGGAAAGACTCAGGAAAGGGGAAGGCAAGCTGTCCATTCCTGTAAAGATGCAATACTCTCTGGGAATGCTTCAAAAAGCTGCCAGAGATGTTAGAGAATCAGAAGACCTTTGGAGAGCAAGCGGAGTACCCAGAGAACCAGAAAGTTTTCACATATTGGGGTCTCACCTGCTCTTCAAGACAGAAGACCTAAGATGGTTAACCATGACCTAACCATGACATGGTTAATTTAAAACCTCAAGGGGTGGATCTTGGAATTATCAGTGTAAGATACTGACCCCTGCATCCACAAAGCAAAAGCTGGTGAGAGATACACTTAGGCCTTACTAGGGCCACGGAAGGGAGCCCACAGTTGTTGGATGCTCAGGCCGTTTAGTGTATGTGTGTGTGTGTTGTGTGGCTTGTGTATGTGTGGAGTGTGGCTTGTGTGTGTAGTTTGTGTGTGTGGTGTGTGCTGCGTGTGTGTTGTGTTGTGTGTGTGCTGTGTGCTCTGTATGTGTGGTTTATCTTGTATGGTGTGTGTGTGTGTGTGTGTGTGTGTGTGTGTGGTGCATGCTGTGTGTGTGTGTGGTTTGTCTGTGTATGGTGTGTGTGTGGTGTGGTATGCTGTGTGTGTATGTGTGTGTGGTTTGTCTATGTATGGTGTGGGTGTGGTGTGGGTGTGGTTTGTGTATGTGGTATGTGTATAGTGTTGGTGTGGTTTGTGTGTATATGGTATGTGTGTTTTGTGTGTGTGGTATGTGTATGGTGTTGGTGTGGTTTGTGTGTATATGGTGTGTGTATGGTGTGTGTGGTATGGGTGTGGTTTGTGTATGTGGTGTATATGTTTATGGTGTGTGTGGTTTGTGAGTGTATGGTGTGTATATGTGGAGTATGTGTCTGTGTGTATGTGTGGTATGTGTGTGGCTTGTGTGTGTGTGGTATGTGTGTGGTTTGTGTGTGTGTGGTATGTGTGTGGTTTGTGAGTGTATGGTGTATATATATATGGAATATGGAATATGTATCTGTGTGTGTTGTGTGTTATGTGTGTGTTATGTGTGTGGTGTGTGTATGGTTTGTGTGTGGTGTGTGTGTGGTTTGTGAGTGTGGTTTGTGTGTGTATGGTATGTGTGGTGTGTGTGTGGTGTGTGGTGTGTGTGTGTGTGTGT
>NW_022196905.1:263150741-263168920 GCF_008632895.1 Mastomys coucha | reverse complement strand
GTGTGTGGTGTGTATGGTTTGTGTGTGTGTGTGTGTGTGTGTGTGTGTGTGCCTGTGGGTGTGTAGGCCAGAGTACAGCTTTGTTGAGTTGGCTCTCTCTTTACCTGGGTTCTGAGGACCAAACTGATGTTACCAGGCTTGCATGGCCCCACTGAGCCATCTTGCCTTGTTTAGTTTTTTAAGACCAGGTCTTACAAAATGAGTTCCAGGACAGCCAGGGCTATACAGAGAAACCCTGTCTCAAAAAACAAAACAAAACAAAAAAACAAAACCAAAAAACAAAAACAAAAACAAAAAAAAACCCAAGACCAGGTCTCCCTCTGTAGCCCGGGCTAGGCTGAAATTCACTGCAAACCTTCCTGTCTGAGCTTCCCTGGTGAGAGGCACGAGCCACCGCACCCAGCTACCTAAGTGGGTTTTAAGCACAAGGAGATCTGCCCAGCTCATCCATACACCTGGGGGTTGAACTAAGCCGTGTGAGCATGGTCACAGTTGGCATTATTACAACATATGCCAGTCGGCTCTACTGCTGAAGCTTCTGGGCCCGGGGAATGGGTCTTTGGGATGTTCAGCTTTGGTAAGCAAGTAAATCGTACATGGCCACCCTGACCAGGGGAAATAGGCATGGAGCTACATAGCCAGCCACCCAGTTGGGTAGAGAGCAGGACAGAACTCAGTGGGTAGAACCTCACTTGGCTGAGGGAGGCGGGGGGTGGGGGTAGGAGAGGAAGAGGAGGAGGATGGGAATGGGGAGGGGACTAAGGGGTGGGGGGAAGGGAATGCTTTTGTTTGCTGTTGCTAATGATGAATGCTGCACCTCTGCCCCAGTGATTTCTGTCTCTGCCTCATGCCTCTGCTTAAGGGCTCACAGCTATCATGATGTGGGGCAGTCCATCCTTTGGAACAACCCCGACCCCCATTCCCTGTCATCCTCTGCCCAGATCTGGAAACAGATGGCACATGGCTCCATCACTCCACCAGAGTGACCTGCCCCACTTGTTTACAGTAGTATCTGCAAGGCAAAGCGCAGATGTTGTCCTCTGAGTGTGTGCTCACCTCTATGGGCTGCCCCTTCCAATCCAGGAGCCCCAGGCAGGAGAATGTAATAAAGTCACTAGTGTCTGACTCGAGCTAATCCATCAGGTTCCTTCTATTAAGTCCTTCACTGAGGAGGTAATCTACAGTGGCGTGAGGCCTGAAGCTAGGTGACATTTCACCCCATTCCCCAGCACTGCCAGGGCGCCTTGTAAAGATGCTGAGCAGAGCTGGAAATGGGGATGGGAAATGGACAGGTGCTCCCAGGGGCCCTGGTCTGCCAAACACTAAGGGCAACTGATGCTAATGACCGAAAGTGTGTTGTTCCATGCCACTCCCTTTGGGGATCCTCACAGTGCCTCCCTGAGTAGCATTTTAGCCTAGTAGACCATTTTACTGGCTGTGATTTGGGGCAGAGTCCACAGTCACTGCCCCCTTAAGACTTTCTGATCTACAGTAAGGATTTTAGCTCATCTGAGTAACCTTAGCCCTTAGTCCCACCCCTAACCTTAGATCCACCCCTAACAGGTGAATTGATTGACACTTGTCAGCAAGCTGGTGCTCAGGCTCCCAGGGATCAGAGCTAGCTTTACAACAAGCCCCCAAGAGCTTGGGGAGATGCTGTTTTCATGATCACTGTCCTCTGCTGGGAACCCTGAAGAGGCCCTCAGCCAGAACAGGGATGGAGGTCGGAGGAGACCGAGGCGGCTGCATCCTACCTCACCAGCAATTCGAGAAAACAGGGCCCGGAACTGGCGCTCCTCTTCCGTTTCCTCCTCCTGTGGCTTCGGCTTTGGAAGCTGAAAGAGCCAAACAAGGTTGTGTAAAGGGCAGAGAAGGGCTCACAGAGAGAAATCTAACACGTGCTTTTTCAACACGCATAACAGAAGAGCCCAGACTAGACACCACCTGAAGGAAAAGCCAGCAGAGGTTCAATTCTCACACAACCGAAGAAAAGAGTGGGAAATGCCCCACAGAGAACACGATGGTCTGCAGCAAACTGCTCCGGAGATTTCGGCTTGGGAGTTAAAACAGGGCCTTCCCAGTTACACAGACAGAGCTGGCCTGACAGGCTCATTCGGCGTCTCCTGATTTCTCAGAGCTAGATGAACAACTTGGGTACATCTTGGGAACATGAAGTTCAGCTTGAGTGGCCCAGAGTGGGAACTCTGTCACGATGGATGAGAAGGCTAGGGTTTCAGGAGCCTGACAGGCACTTGGTACAGGGCTGCCATGTTCCAGTCTCATCTCCTGATCCATTCTCTCTCTTGACAGAGCGTCTCCTTCCAAGAGTCCGTTCCCAGCACCCAGAGCAGGCAAAGGGCTCCATACAACAGGTGTTCTGATTTCTGTAGATTTTGGCCCATTCATAAACTGCGGCCCTAGGGGGCAGCACAGAGCAGCCGGCTCTTCCCAAGCAGGTTTCTGCAGCCCAGGAGGTTCTGAACTATTTCTGAGTGTCTTCCCCCACCCCTCAGATATTCAATAGTCATCATGCAGCTTTGGATTTCACAATGACATTTTGATTCAAGTATATTATATACTTTTTGACCTTACTAATTCCTCTGCTCTAACGGCTAGAACCCTTCCTCTTTCCTGTTAGCCCCACTTCTAACTTCATGACATATCTACATCTATAGATAGACCTTAAGCACATTTTAAAGATCTAACAGCCCCCCCCCGCAATGAGTCCCGTGTTCCCCAAACCAACCTGCCTTGTTTTTTTCTTCTTCCTCTCTCCCTCCACCCCTCCTCTTCCTTTGTTCCTTTTTTCCCTTTATCTTTCTTTTTCTGGTGTGTATATTTTGAGACAGGGTCTCATAATCCCAACCAAGTAGGTCTTAAGTTCACCCAGGAGCCGAGACTGGCCTAGCTGATCCTCCTGCCCCCACCTCCAACATGCTGGAATTACAAGTGTGTTCCACTTGGTTATCTTCTTAAATAAAGTAAATTTGAAGATATTTCACTGCCTTCACAATTAGCAAGGGCTTCTTAGGGGAGGGGAAAACCCAAAGAAAGATGGCACCTAACAGAACTTTATTCCAAGCACCCACGTGGCCACTGCCCAGCCCCGTATTTTGTGTGGGGTGGGAAACAGAAGCTATGGGGTCCAGGTTAGAATCAGCAAGGTCACTTGCTGGGCTACAAGCAGTCTTCTGAATTCAATTTTTCCCCTTTTTGTTTCTTTCCAAGGTAGGGTTTCTCTCTGTAACTCTGGCTGTTCTGGCACTCACTCTATAGACCAGGGTAGCCTTGAACTTAGACCAGGCTAGCCTTGAACTTAGACCAAGCTAGCCTTGAACTTATAGAGATCCACCTACCTCTGCCTCCCAAGTGCTGGGATTAAAGGTATGACCCAGCACTGCCCAACCCCGAATTCAATTTTGAATTAGTTGAAGAAGAGTTTTAGAGCCTTCAGCTGAACCCCACCCCCTATAATGACAGCAGAGCACTCACCATAGGGAGCTCAATGTCTGTGTTCTCGTCCAGATCCCTGCAGTGGCAGAAAGCACACAGTCTCAGGTGTAGATGTGCACCTCACTGGACTAGAGCTCCAGAGAGGGTCTTGCCTGTCAGAGCCTGTTCAGTGTCATTTATTCACCCTCCACCTTGTGTCAATATCTCATCCCCCTGCCCCCAGCTTTTCAACCCTGTCTGGTGTGCCAGAGAGAGGGAGACTGGCATGACCCTAACCCGAGGAAGCTTGCAATCCAGAGAAGATATGAGTGCCCCCTCTTTTCCTGATGCACTCTGAAGAGGGTACTCGAGGTGAATGGCCCCTCTAAAACCCATAAGCTCTGCCTCCAGAGGAGATGCACATTGGTAGAGATGCTGCTCAGCCTGCTGGACGCTCATCCTTGGGTTGGGTCCTGAATTTCCCAGAAGGATCCAGCCTGCTAAGCAGCAGCCTTTCTCTCTCTCTGCTTCTTGGACACACACACTGTAATCAGACGCTTCAAGCTCTGCTGCCTTGATTCCCCCACCAACATGACATGCGCCTGAATTATTAGCTAAAAATAAAACTCCAAATTGCTCTAGCGAGGGTATTGCATCACAACAACAGGGAAAGTAACCAAGACACCATCCCATCCCTCATCCTGAACACACATGACATTATCCCTCTAGAAATGCTGATGGTTAGGGGGCCTGCTCAAGAGCCACACCAACACACACAGCTTGGTATGTGCCCTCTGAAGTGAACACAGTGCTGGCTTGGAACATCAGGACTCAACTTTTAGTTCTCTGATGGGATAGAAAGCAAGAGGCCTAGGGTTAGTTGTTGCAAGATATTTGATTACACTCTGAACCCCAAGACTGTGTTATTTATTGGAAAAATCTGTTTCTAGTTGTGGGATGGCTCAGCCCTAGTGTACACCTTTAATGCAAGATATTTCTGGTTTTTTTTGTAAATGGGATTAGATAAAGTTAACCATAGGTCAAGAGGTGGAGCAAGAGACGAGTTGACAGAGAATATTAAAAAGGCCATAGAGAGCTGGGCGGTGGTGGTGCACGCCTTTAATACCAGCACTTGGGAGGCAGAGGTAGGTGGATTTCTGAGTTCGAGGCCAGCCTGGTCTACAGAGTGAGTTCCAGGACAGCCAGGGCTACACAGAGAAACCCTATCTCGAAAAGCCAAAAAAAAAAAAAAGCCATAAAGAGTAAGAGGAAGTCAGGGGGACAAACAGAGAGTAGCACAGGAAGTGGAGGGGTGGGACATTCAATTTGAAGGGATTTTGAGACAGCATGGAGGAGAGCCTTGCTTTTCCTTTTGGGACATCATAAAGAGGGAGGTTGGCTGGATGCTTTCTCTGCCTCTCTAAGCTCGCATCTGTCTCCCCATGTCTTTATGTGTAAAATCAAATGTTTGAGATTTTGTTGAGAACAACGGTTGGTGTCACCTGACCCTGTTTTGTACTGACCACTCACAGGATATGGCCATCTTGGCATTATCCAGGTGTTCTGTGAGAATGGAATCTGAGGAATCCATGCTTGATGTGTATCAGCATCCAGGGGAACTTGGGAGAAATGTGAAGACTTCATTGCTTCTGTTGATGGTGTCTACACTGAGAACCTCAACCACGCTTCACAACTGGGGTCCCCTCATTACCCACCGACAGTCCCGTTCTTTCTCACTACATAGAAGGTAAGCTGGAGTGGGTAGCCTTTTGACAGATCTGTGCATGGTCTCTTCTTGGGCTGTATCTGGAATTCTCTAGCTCAGTGGTTTTCATCCTTCCTAATGCTGCAAACTTTTAATACAGTTCCTCATGTTGTAGTGACCCCCTCAACTATAAAATTATTTTTGTTGCTACTTTATAACTGTAATGTTGCTACTGTTATAATCTATGTTTTCTGGCGATCTTAGGTGACCCCTGTGAAAGGGTCATTCAAGCCCCAAAGGGTTTATGACCCACAGGTTGAGAACCCCTGCTGTAGCTGGTTTTTCCTCTAGATTAAAAAGTAAGTTCTTATATCATGAATCATTTCCCCTGTGTCATACCCAAGGTCACTGACAGTAGTGGGAAATGTTAGCAACAGGAGGAGTTCATTTAAAAAGACCTTATTTAACACTCTATGGCATGAGGTAGCAGTGTGAAATGGTTCACACTCATCAGGGAGCTGAAAGATGGTATGATTCTAGAAACTTCCAATAGTCACCTCCCCATTATGCGAGGAAACAGGCCCACCATCCCCATATGGACCCCTGACTCTAGAAGCTTCTTAAGAGTAGGGTCTGAGAAATTGAAAAACTATATCCAAGAGGCCCAGTGAGCAGGACTCCAGGAGCAGATGGGTCATCCCTGGTGTGATCTGAAGACCTTGGGGATGCAAGTCTGTCTTCCCATTTCACTTCCTGAGCAGGTGATGGGAGGGGAGGAAGGGGTCCTATCTCTGTTAGATTCCCCAGTGGCCTTTTGGGGTACAGTGCACACTGAGGAAGAAGGGCTCCACAACCCCCACACCTCACCGAGTAACAGCTCTCTTCTCAGAGAAGATTCTCAGGCAGAAGTCAGCCTCCTGGTGTGGCTCAAAGGTGCTAGGGATGAGGATGTAGTCTCCAGGGGGCAGCTGGAAGCGCCCTGAGACTTCTCTCAAGTTGATGAATGTTTTGCTTCGGGCCAGGGAGGCATGGTACCTGAAAAAGTCCCTACTCAGGTGTCCGTCCTTGTCTGGGCACTGTAAGGGAAAGCAGGGTTGTCAGAGAGATGTAACTCTGTTCTTTATGCTCAGTTGGACAATTGACTGTTGATGATGACACAAGGTCCAGAAGCCACAAGGATGCTAAGAGCAGCAGGTCCCCTACCTGGTAGATGGCATAGCCAATGGTCAGCATGTTGGCGCCAAACCTCTTGAGTCTCCTTCGGTCTTTCTGCATTAAGGCTGCTAGGAAAGTACAGCCCTCCTGGCCCTCATCCCTCTCGGTCAGGGACAGCTTTATCTGCGGGTTGGTCCAGAAGGTGTCTGCCGTTTGAAAGGGGCGGATTACTATCACTTCCTTAAAAATATTCAATCAGAGCTCAGATGGTAAGGTGCTGGCACATGAGTTAGATTCCTCAGACTCTACCTCCAAACCTCACAACTGACAAAACAAAAACAAAACAAAATGAACAAAAAGCTCATCAAGATGATTCAGTCGAGAAAGGCTTTTTCTGTCAAGGCTGATGACCTGGGACCTGTAAGGTAGAGGCAGAAAGCCCACTGCCAGCAGCTGTCCCCTAACCTCCACTGGTGCATGGTGGAATGCATGCACACGTGCACGCACCCACACACACACACACACATGCGCACACACACACACATGCGCACACACGCACACACACGCACACACACACACACGCACACACTCACACACACACATGCGCACACACACATGCACGCACACACACGCACACACACTCACGCACACACACACATACACACACACATGCACACACACGCACACACACACACTGAATAAACGTGATGAGTATGGAAACACAAGATGCCACAGCATGCATTTAGTGCTGGGGACATGGGACCAGGCAGCCTGGTGCTCACTGCCCTACCAGCCTAGCCTGGTAGGCTCTTGGCTAGTGAGAGACCCTGTCTCGAAAGCAAGGTGGGTGACATCTGAGGAATGGCAGCCAAGGTTTCCTTTTGCCTCTACACTCACAGGAACACAGAAAAAATAAAATAAAATAAAAAAGAATGTGTGAGCACATATACCTAACACCAACACAAAGAAAAAAGTTACAAGATCCAGCCTTTTCTAGGAAATATACACACTCTCCCTGGCACCTCCACAGAATGCTTCTAATCCTGAACAGGTGGTCTCTTCCTTCTCTTTTCCCATCAGCCTCTCACTTTACTTCCTTCATCCTGAACAACCCTCCAAGCTCCTGCCTCACACTTCCTCCAACTTTTCCGTTATCACCCATGCAGTCTTTAAAGGCTCTGATGTCTGCCCCATCTCTCTGAGGTGTTGTTGGACAACAGATCCTCTTTATCACTCACCTGGTGTGACTTGTCATTCACCTTATGTATGTCATCTGAACTTTACAACCGAGCAGTTCCCGAGTGTCTTCTATCAGTTTCCGGCCTAAGGCTCAGCTGTTGTCCTCCTGTTCATCCCAACTTTGCTGTCCAGCTCCACACACTCTGCCCCTTCCATGTCCCCAGACCGATTGAATATAGGAATAGGAGAGAGAAGGACAGAGAGGCCACCTACCCAGGAAGTTTCGGCAGCCACCAGCTGTGGAGCCACGGACCCAGCTTCCTTGGTGGATGGTCACCTCCCACCTGTGGAGGGCGTTGTCCTCCAGGGCATCAGGTGTGAGGTTGCAGATCTCCACTTTGTCAAAATGGGTCTTGAAGTCCTTGAATGCCATCCTGGGACAGAGGGGAGGATGGGTGCACTGCAGTGTCATGGTGATGGCACTAGTCAACCGTCTAACTCTCTTCTTGGGGAGGAGGAGACCCAAGGGTCCCTCCCAGGAGGAGGGAGAGAGGGAGAAAGAGGGAGGAGGGAAAGGGATAAGGAAGGAAAGGGAAAAGGATGGTGGGTGTTGCCCCATGCACCTCAATTTCAGACAAAAATGGAAAGGATTGGCACTACCAGAACTCCCCGTCGTCAAGGGCTGTGTGACCCAGGCGCTTTTGCTCCTCTAGGTTCACAGAGTACCACTCAGGAGAGCTGAGAGAAAAGAGCCACAGTTCAGCCTGGGCACTCCACCTCCCCAAAGCAACACCAACTAGATATACATGGCATGGCGCTCATAACCTCTTTAGTAAGGTTCACCGGGCCCAGAGACATGACGCCAGCTCACCACTGGCTCCAGCAAGATGGTGGCTAGGAAATATACTTCCAAGGGCTGTTGGTAAGCAGACACTTCATAGGTCATTATGAGACAGTCACAAGAAACTGAACATAGTACCCCAGCTGGAGGCAACAGTTCATGAATGCCCCTAACTCACAGCTTGCCTGGAGCCTGGAACATGCCAAGGTCTTTCTGGTTTAAAAACTGACTCTTGGGTAGTGCTACTAATGCTTGTGGTTGTCATTTGAAATACTGAGTGCCCTGTTTATGTGACCAGAAGCTCAGGAAGGGAAGGGTGTGCCATGGGTGAGTCCAAATTCAGGTCCCAACCTGAAGGCTCAAGTAGGCCTAGAACTCACTCTCAGGAAGAGCTATCAAGAAGAAATGCTGACACCCTTGCAGGCTGAAGCTTGGCATTCCAGTCTCAGTGTTGTGTGTTGTGATTTCCTCGCTGCCTTCTGACCCAGCAGTCTTCCGGGTAGGTTCTAGGAGCCCCAGGGGATACTAAATCCACAAGGACAGAGTCCTATTCATGTTTTCTTATATATTCACAGATAGTGAAGTTTGATTTATAGATACACAGGAAGAGTACAATAATGCCTACTAAAGTGGGACAGTCAGAGAAACAGTGTGACAAAAGTTATATGAATGTGATGTCTATTATCTATTTACTCTCCAGCTATTACCTATCACTCATATCATCCATCTATATCATTTTTTGATATATACCCATGCATCCAACCACCCATCTATCTACTCACGCATCCGTAAGTATCTATCCATTAATCCATCATCTATCTACCCATCCACTAATCCAGCATCCATCTACCCACCCATTAATCTATCATCCATCTACCCATCCATTAATCCAGCATCCATCTACCCATCCATTAATCCAGCATCCATCTACCCATCCATTAATCCAGCATCCATCTACCCATCCATTAATCCAGCATCCATCTACCCATCCATTAATCCAGCATCCATCTACCCATCCATTAATCCAGCATCCATCTACCCATCCATTAATCCAACATTCATCTACCCACCCATTAATCTAGCATCCATCTACCCATCTTCTACTCATCCCTCATCTAAGCATCCATCCTTCAAACATCACCTATTTGTTCACCCATTAACTTATCCACTCATCCATCTGTTGCCTATCTACCCATTCATTAACCTATCATTTTCCCTCTAGCAATCCATCCATTATCTAGCTATGCATTCATGTACTCAACCATTCGTTCATCATCTGAACACTCATTTCAATTCATCATCCATCAACTTATCTATTGTCTAGGCATCTATACATTAATGTATTCACCCATCCTTTTATTATCTATCATCTAGGCATTAAACTTTCTACCATCTATGCATTTATCCATCTGTTATTCATCCAGTCTATCCATCAATGTATCCATCACCCATTCATCCATCACCTATCTACTGATTCATTCAACATATATTGATCCCTCTATTATCTACCATTCATCTATGTATCTATATATGTATTTGTGTATGTATCTATATATCTATCTGTGCATCTATGTATCTATCTATGCATCATGTATGTATATATGTATGTTTCTCTATCCATTTATCTATGTATCTATATATTTATATATGTATCAATCTATACATCTATGTATGTATGTATGTATGTATGTATCTGTCTATCTATCTATCTATCTATCTATCTATCTATCTATCTATCTATCTATCTGTCTGTCTGTCTATGTGTGTATGTATGTATCATTTATCAATCTACATTTATCATCTATTGCTCTAATTATACTGCAGATCTTAGAAAACCCAATATGCAATGTTTTTCTCTCCTAAGTAAGCTGAACACTTTTATGTTTTCACCTGAGGGGTGTATCTATGTATGTATGTTTCTCTATCCATTTATCTATGTATCTATGTATTTATATATGTATCAATCTATACATCTATGTATGTCTGTATCTATCTATCTGTCCATGTATGTATGTATGTATGTATGTATCTATCTATCTGTCTGTCTGTCTATCTATCTATCTGTCTATGTGTGTATGTATGTATCATTTATCAATCTACATTTATCATCTATTGCTCTAATTATACTGTAGATCTTAGAAAACCCAACATGCAATGTTTTTCTCTCCTAAGTAAGCTGAACACTTTTATGTTTTTACCTAAGGGGTGTATTTTCTGGTTTCTCTGACCTGTATGAGTGTCCAGTGTCACTCTTCTTATACTTGGGGTTGTCATTAAGTGGAATAAGTTTACTTGAACACACATACTGCAATAGTCCATAACACAGTGGTATATACAATGTTGGATTCATCACACCACAAAGAATGATATGCCAGTTTATTTCTAGAATTTTCCACATGATACTATATTTTCTGACCTTAGGCAACCATACTCACCAGAAACTATGGATGGTGAAGGTTCAGGTAAAGGGTATTGACATCATTTAAATCTCCTCACTTGTGTGTGGTGCTGTGACAGTGTGGCAGGTCTGTTTTGTGCTCACCTGGGCAGTGCTTATGGACTCCAGGGTGGACCCAGCAGGACAGAAGAAGGAACTGAGGGCCTCAGTTGGCTCGCTGAACCACTTAATTCTAAGTGGGTGACCTGGTGACCGGATGGAGTGGCTAAGCTATGTCTTTGATGGATAGCATTGGACACCAGTTCTGGTCTTGATGTCAGTCATATTACTTCAGGTTTTCTCTCCCTTGATTCTTCGCATTTCCACTGGCAGAGGAAAGCCAACCTTGCCCTTCCCTTGCTGTCCTGGTCAGAGTCCTTCCCAGCCACTCCCCTTGAGATCTGAGCAGAGCAGTGCAAACCCGCAGGACAAGCCCGTTGCAGGGGTGTGGAGAGGCCACAGCTTCTCAATTCCCAGTCACCTGGATCACTGTCCAAGGGACAGGTGGGCAGAGCCTGGAAAGCTGGCCTTTCCATATTATCATAGCCCAGGAAAGGGCCAGCTTCCTGTTCTACCTCTTTCTCTGTTGGACTGTGGGCTTTAGCCAGTAATCAATGGCCAACAGAGAATGGAAGAGTGACCTGTTAGGCAGTGTTTCAGGGATTCCCAGCCTCAAAATACACATGTACACCCTTACATACATACACACACACATACCCTAACACACATGCATACATGTGTACACTTATGTGCATCCACATGCACATGTGTACATTCATACATACCCTAACAGACACATACACACATGTCCACACAGGTACATACACACATGCATGCACACATACACACATACACTCCCACACATGCACACGCACACATGTACACACAGTTGGTTATAACTGGAGTTGTATTCCTTCCTATTACCCCAGTGACAATAACACATTCATCAGCAATGTGATCACATGACAGAGAAAGAACCATCCTGAGAGTTGTTTATCCAGGATCGAGTTTGACATAGTGTTCTAAGTAGGGACTGAAGGGAAGAAGTAGGACACAGAAGCAGCACAGGGAGTTCTGGGACAGGCCAGTCCTTCACACGTCAGCCTCACTATGCATACCTGGGAACTGATCACAGAGCAGGAACGGAGCAGAGCCACTGACCTGTCACTCCATGGCCCGTTCCACTCCACCTGGCCCCAAGGGTTACGGACTCTAATCAGCTTGACTTTCTGGCCATGGAAGTTTACCTCAAAGGAAAAAGCATCAAATAAACACGATGTGAGGAGCATGAAGCCTTTAGCCATTCATGAGACCCAGAGGCCCATCTCTATGTACAGCCATCGTTATTCAAGCTCTTGAGGAAACCCCAGTGAAGATGTGCCATACACACTCGTGTCCTCTTTCAAGCCAACTTCTTGCTTTTCTGAGACAGGGCTCACTATATGCTATATGAACCTTCACCAGCGCTGGTCAAGAGAAGATTCTTGATGTTGGTATGGGTAAACCTGAGCCAGTAGAAGACAAGTCAGCCATTCCTGAGCACTGGTTGGGGAAGGAGACCCTGAGAACGGTTGTAGAGGTTACAAGGTATCAACTAGCCAGAGTCAGCCATTTCTGAGGACTGGGCAGGAAGGGAGACTCTGAGCAAGGTTTTAGAGGTTACACAGTATCAACTAGCCAGCCTAGGGTACATGAGATTCTATCTCCAAAACGAAACAAAACAAAACAAAACAAATCTCAGAGGTTAGGAGCTCACAGCTCTGTAATCATATAAGCCAACTCTT
Organism: Mastomys coucha; assembly: GCF_008632895.1. Classification (NCBI taxonomy): domain Eukaryota; kingdom Metazoa; phylum Chordata; class Mammalia; order Rodentia; family Muridae; genus Mastomys; species Mastomys coucha. The sequence goes on along the minus strand of NW_022196905.1, from coordinate 263,156,387 downwards.
GTATGAAATCTCACTTGCAGAAATGATCAAGCACCTTATCCATGGACAGAACGTAGAAGCAAGTGGAGCAGGATGAGGGGTTATCACTGGGTTGGGAATAGCAGAAGGATCTGGCCTCCGATTGACCTGCCTACTCAAGTGAGCAAGTATCTCCGCATGTATGATGGGAATAGACATAGGAACAATCTCAACACATTAATATAATAATTGCACATATATGTGCATATGTATAAAATGAATATGTACATATGTGCCTGTATATATAATTCATGTGTTAATATTTATATAAAATGAATATGCATATGTATATATATAAAGAATATGAATATATGTGTGAATATGCATAATATGTGTACATATGTGCATATATAATTAATATGCATATCTGTATGCATACATAACAAGTATATATAAATGTATACATAATAAGCATACAAGTTTATGTATGTATATATTTATTAATTTGCTCTTGTAGTGACTGTGTTTCTCTGTAAAATCCTGGCTGTAAAAGACTGCTTATAGAATTGGGAAACAATTAATTTATAAACACAAAGTCTGCAGTCCCTCTAAGGTGAGTTCGGTGCGTGCATGGGCTTCCCACCTCCTTCCTGGCTCCTGTCTGCTATTACTTACTGCAGCTCACCAATGTTAGGTGTGATATCCTCTGCTGCACAACAGATCTAAAGACTGGGTTGTCCTGTTCCCCCATCTACATCCCCCACAGTAAGCCCTGCCCCTACCTGGTCAAGCCCAGTCACGGTGTAGGCGTGGCCCTTAATGAGACCAAAAGGTGTGCGAGCTTCAGATTCTGAGGCATTCAGGGTCTAGAACAGAGGAAGACCAGAGTCAGGTTCATCATCTATGCCAGCCTACCCCTATGTTCTAGCTTCAGCCCCAGGCCTCAGCACATTCCAGTCCTCAGTTCTGCAAGGGCAGTCATGTATGTAGGCCTTAGAAAATGGAAGTGCAGAACTCCCTAATAGGTTCACCAATGATTCACAGCAAAGCTAATCTCTTCTCAGGGTGGGGGACCCCCACAATTGCAACGAGTCTACTTTTCTGACCCCAAATAGAAACCAACTGCCCCAATGATAGTTTAGTGAATGACACCCACAGTCACACAGGGGAGAGGCCTACCCTGGTGACATGTGATTTTGTCATGAGCATGAACCTGCATAAGAAGTGAATAATTCATTCACACACAAAAATTAGATCTTTGTAGTTAATCCAGGAAGAAAGGGGGAGACTTGAATAGGTTTCAAAAGCAGAGGATAAGAAATTTTATCTCTATATGTATTCTATGCATAGAGGAATTAGAAAAATCCTGTTAGCTTTCTTTCTGGTAGATTTTTCATAGTGTAGAAATAAAAGGAACACATTTCAGAAGAGTTCACTGGCAGATTCCCTTCAGTGGGGTGAATCCTGCCCAGCAGCACTGGGGTTGAGGACAGCCAGGGCCCTGGTTGGTGTGGCACTGGGGAAACAGCCCTGGGCATGATGGGAAAGAGAGACAGCTCTACCTCTAGGCACCATGGGGTGTTCCACTTGGCAGCAGGTGTATTTGCCCATTGCAAACCAACAAGCATTAATAAGAGCTTGTATTTGCTTGTGTGTTTGAGACAGTGTCATGTATCAGTCCCAACCTGTCCTGTCATGTTATGGAAGGTGACTTTGAAGTTAGGGCTCTCTTGCTACTATCTCCTGAGTGCTGGTAGTAACAGGTATATATTTTACTAGTCTGGTTTATACAGTGCTGGGGTTGGACCCTAGGGCTGCCTGCAGGCTAGGTAAGTGTTCTACCAACTTGTGTTTTAATTAAAGATGACCCCCCTCCAGATACTCATGTCCCTTTTGGGTTGTTATTTCTGTCTGTTGGTGCTTACATGGGCCAGCTCACCACTCACATCGATAGAGCAGCCCAGCAAGGAACCGCGCTTCAAAGCCTTCTCCAGAATTTCATAGAAATCCTCTGGTGCCTCTCGGATTTGGAAGTTCTCGGCCACACCCCCAGTGAAGTCTTCCATGGCTTCGATGGCGCTGCCCCCCTTCAGTGCCTCATAACTCCCGTTAAGCCTACAAAGATGGAAGAGCAGATTGGTTGAGGGAGTAGAGGGACAGAGCGAGGTGCAGGGTATGTTCAGTTCCCAGAGTACCAGCCAGACTCAGGGAGGAAAGGCAGTGGGGCAAGCCCTGGGACTAGCAAGATGAGTGACCAAGGCTGACACCACAAGGGGATCGCAGTCTGTGCCAATCCTGCCATCTTCCTTATGAACAGGGGTTTTTGTTTGTTTGTTTGTTTTTGTTTTGTTTTATGCTTGAATGCTTAGTTATTTTTTTTAAAGATTTATTTATTTATTATATGTATGTACACTGTAGCTGTCTTCAGACACCCCAGAAGAGGGCATCAGATCTCATTATGGATGGTTGTGAGTCACCATGTGGATGCTGGGATTTGAACTCAGGACCTTTGGAAGAGCAGTCAGTGCTCTTAACCACTGAGCCATCTCGCCAGCCCGAATGCTTAGTTATTAATTCATGCTCCTGATTCAGTCTCTGAAGTGCTGAGTGCTGAGTGCTTCTTTACTGTTGTTATGATGATCTTCCTGCCTCAGAGCCTCAGAGCTGGGGTTATAGGCATCAACCACAATGCCCAGCTTCATCTTGGTGTGTGTGTTTGTGTGTGTGTGTGTGTGTGTGTATGAATGTATATGATTGAGTGTGAGCCAGACTCTCACTCTATAGACCAGGCTGGCCTCAACCTCATAGCAATCCCTCTGTCCAGTTCTAGGATTGTAAGAGTAAGTTACCAAGCCAAGAAAAAAAAAATCAAGACACAATACTGCTATATAGCCCAGGCTAGCCTTAAACTCACTATGCAGACTGTGCTGAGCTCAAACTTATGGTGATCCTCCTGTCTCAGCTTCCCCAGAGCTGCAGTCATAGGCATTCATCACCATCCCCAGCTTCTTCTTGATGTGTGTGTGTGTGTGCGTGTAAATTTATGTGAGTAGGTGTGGTGTATATGCACATTTGTGTATGGATGCATGTGTCTATGTGCACACACAGAGGCCAGAGGAGGACATTGTCCTGGTCTATCACTCTCTTCCTTATTCTGAGGCAGGGTCTTTCACTGAACCTGGAGTGAAGCTGGTAATCAGCAAACCCCAGAGATCCTCCTGTCTCTGCTTCCCACAGCACTGGGGTTATAGGCATTCATGACTAAGCCTAGCCTTTTGCACTTGTGTGCATAACCTATGTACACACACACACACACACACACACACACACATACACACACGCACACACACACACTCACGTGGTCTCTGATGAGATCATCATCTCCAGCACCATCCATTAGCATATGCAGAGTCCCTTCTACCCTGCTGGGTAACATTACCCTCCAACAGCTAGCAGTTGGCTTCACTACCTGCCTTCCATTTCACCAATTGCTCAGGCACTGTGTGGATCACTGCATCCGGATACTCTGCCTGAACCCTATGGGATGTGCCCTTATCTATAAGAGTACATGTGTTTCTAGAACAACCAAGGCACCCACTGTCTTCCCAACTCAAGCAAGTTTCATTTTATACATTTGTGATGTGATTGGACCTTAGAATTACTAGCAGGCTGGAACTGGAGGTCTGAGGGAATTGGGACCATTTGACTAGGAATTAGAAATGAATGTGCTGGGACTGGAGAAATGGCTCAGCAGTTAAGAACATTGACTGCTCTTCCAGAGGTCCTGAGTTCAATTCTCAGCAACCACATGGTGGCTCACAACTATCTGTAGTGGGAATCCGATGCCCTCTTTTGGTGTGTCTGAAGACAGTGACAGTGTACCCACATATATGAAATAAATAAATCTTTAAAAAAGTGAATATGCTAACTTTTCTTACGTGAAGTTCCTGGACTGGTTCAACCACAGAGACAGGAAGTGGATGGTGTCAAGAGGGGGCTAGAAGGAGAGGGATGGGAAGCCAGTGTCTATGGGGGACTGGGTTTTAGTTTTGCAAGACTACCCCTTCTGAGGGTGGGTGCTGTGGGTGGTCACATGGCAGATAAGTGTGTTAAGGACATGGAACTATACCCTCAAAATGTTATAATGGTGAGTTTTAGGTCATGAATGTCTTATAACATTTTTTAAAAGGAAGGAAATGAGCACATGGGGACAGCTGATGTCTTTCTATTCATGCTGCTTAAAGCCAAGCACTTCAACTATGGCAAATCCTAGCATGAGACCTGAAGAACCCTTGTGTCATTTGGGCACAGCCAGGGGCCCTCCTTTCTCCTAGTGTCTCTCCTGCCAGCATTGCCAAGGGCAGACCAGTGTTTTCAGGGAGACAGGAAACATGGCCACCATGTTTGAAGCTGAAGATGTGTAGGTCATCTCATGAGAATGGCCTGGTGATCCAAGTCCTTGACAGGTAGCAACCATTCTTCCCTACTGATTGCATCCCAGTCACCAAACGTCCCCATGAGGGCTGAGTCCAGGCTCCCAGGAGCAGGAGAAGGGAGCCTCACTTACTTGGCATAGGCTTTCTCCAGAAGTGCGCTCCAGAACTCATTGTGGTCAGCGGAGTGGAGGAAGACCAGGCGGTCCTTGAAGGTGGGCAGGCGGTCATCGATCACGACGTCTAGCCACTCACTGTGCTGCCAGAACTAGTGCCCAGGGCAAGATATGATGACAAGGGTGAGTCACACTGAGGTGTGGGCCCAGCAGCAAATGCTTACTCCGTGGTTCTTTCCCCTGATCAAACTGCCCCTGGTGCTCCAAGGAAAATCTCATCTGGTGCCATGTCAGGGCTGCATGGATGTCACCACAAGGCCTTCTGGGTGTCACAGCAGGGCCACCTGGGCTTTGTCCACTCAGCCATATACTGGGACTTCACCCAGCATGAAAATCAATTCCAGGACTGTGTCCCCGTGGAAGTGGCTAAAGGAGAAGTCACAGTAGACACCCCTCCCTGTACGCTGAGCTAATACATTTTCTCCTCAGGACACCAGGTTAGGTGGGAGGGTGGATATGGGCTTAGCTCTGTTCACACCCAGCCCAGTCTCCATTCACACTTCCACCCAGCTTTGGCCTTGCACCAGCCCACATAGGTGGAGCACTGACACACGTGTTTGGATTTGGTTTTCCTGTGTGCCATGCTTATAGAAGTGAGGGGTATAGAGGTAATGCACCTGAGAGTCCGTTTGGGTGTTTGCATGTGTGAGCATATGTGTGTGTGGGTGTGAGCACCTATATACATGCATGTAGTTATGAACCTGAATGTGTATGTTCACGTGTATGCGTGAGGTATGTGTCCGTGTGCACGCACAAGTACGTACATGCGCGTGTGAATGTGTACATTTAAACACATATCATGTGGGTGTCCTAGTTAGCATCAGCTGTCAGCCTGACAAAGCTTGGAGTCATCTAAGGGCATCTCCATAGAGGAATTGCTCAGACTGGGTTGGCCTGTGGCCATGTCTGAGGAGGACTGGCTTGGCCTGTGGCCATGTCTGAGGAGGACTGGCTTGACTGTGACTGATGTGGGAGAGTTCCGTCCGCTGTGGATGGCACCAGCGTCAGCTGAGAGTCTGGACTACGTGAGAAAGTTGGTGTGAACTGGAGAGTACATGGTAAGCAGCGCAAGTTGGTGT
>NW_022196905.1:263144378-263150636 GCF_008632895.1 Mastomys coucha | reverse complement strand
TGTGAACTGGAGAGCACATGGTAAGCAGCGCAAGTTGGTGTGAACTGGAGAGCACATGGTAAGCAGCGAAGGTTGGTGTGAACTGGAGAGCACATGGTAAGCAGCATTCCTCCGTGCTTCCTGCCCCGCTTCCTCTTAGTGATGAATTATAATTACTCATAAGGAATATGAATAGTTATAAGGATTATGAAACTGTCAGCTAAATAAACCTTTTCCTTCCATAAGTTACTTTCCATCCCAGTGTTTCACCACAGAGACAAAAAGAAGGAAACTAGAACAGTAGATGAATTCACCTGTGAATGTGTGGGTGTGGGACTGAATGTACGTATGTGAATATGTGGGTGAGTGTACATATATATACATATATATATATGTATGTACGTATATACACATACACATATGTATGCACACATACATATATACATACTATACATATACTACACATACACAGATATATACTATATATATATATACACATATACTATACATATACTATATATGCACATATATATTATACATATACTACACATACATATATATTATACATACATTATACATACTATACACATACATATACACATATACATATACTGAACATATACTACACATGCTATAAACACATACACACATGCACATACATATACATATACATACTATACACATATACTTACATAAACTATACATACACTATAATATACACATACTATACACACATACATATACTATACATATACATACATATATACTATACATATACTATACTTACACATACTATACTCTAAATACTCATATACATATGCATACACAATTACACAATGTGACCTAGCACATTTATGCGGGTGTACTGTGTGTGAGTCCATAGGTGTGATAATGTAAGAATGTACATTGTGTACATGCATAGAAGCATGTATGCATCACAGGCATGAGAATACATGTGTGTTTATGAGTATAGGTATGTGTGCACAAACGTGTGAGTATATACACATATGAACATGTGTTTGACATTGTGCTCATCTGCGTATTAAGTGTGTGTTTAATGTAGGTGGAGAGAGATAGGCAAAGGAAACAAGAGCACAGCAGGGACAAGCATCGTGGTGCAGTTCAGTCATACAAACTCATGGCTGTTTTTCTATGGCTGTGTTTCTCAGGCTTTTGTTTGATTGCTCCATCCTGTACTTCCTCAGTAAAGGGAGCCATTTCACTTATGAGAAGAGCTCTGGCTCCCCCAGGGGATCAGCCATGGTTCCCTGAGAATGCCATATGCTTTCCTCTCCTATTGCTTGCTGCCTCTGGAAGTCCCCCAGGAAGATTCCCACATGGTGAGGCACCATGGCTCGTACACTCTGTCACATGTCTTCCAGGGTTGTCAACAGCACAAAGCTGTACGCAGTATCTCCTGGGCCACCTCCCACCACAAGCAAACCCGAGGACTCAGGTTCCCCTTACCTGGAAATGAAATATCCCAGCATAGCCAGAGCCAAATCCTTGGTCCTGAGGAACCACCCTGGCCAGTGCTTTCTGATTGAGGGTTAGGGAGGCAATGGCTGCCAGGAGCCAGCAGTCTCCTGCAGAATGAAGGTCCCATAAGTATCAAAGTTTCTTGGCTACTGATTTCCAGAAGTCAAGAAAAAGCAATACCAGAGGGGTGTGGAAACCTCTCTGGAACAGAGTGATAGCAAATACCTCTGTCCCCTCTCCTGTCCAGCCTGCTCTATGGCTGCCTCCTGGATACTGTGGCAATATTGGCTGACTGGTTTTAGACACAGGGATCCACTGCACCTCATCTTCATAAGGTCTCAGAGGACTAGGGATATGCAATGTGTCACAATAGCTCTGTGGCCGTTGGCGGGGGAAGGGTCTTGGAAATTGCCCAGTGCTGCCTGTTGCAATTCTGGGCTACTGCCTCTCTGGACCAGGCTTGGTTCAGCTTTGAGCAGCAACAGCTCTGAGGAGCCTCATTTGCTTTCCTTTCCCCTTCTTTGCTTTCCTCTTTCTTCTTTCCCTTCTTCCTTCCTGCTTCCTTCCTCTATTCTTTCCCCCACTGTTTTTTTTTTTTTTGTGACAGTCTCATTCAATAGGCCAACTGGCCTGGACCTCAGCCTGTAGCTTATTAGACTGGCCTAGGACTAGTAGCAATCCTCTATCTGCCCTTCAACCCATCCATCATCCATCTATCCATCTACCACCCATCCATCCATGTGTCTTTGTATATCATCTTCTCATCTATCACTCATTCATCTGCCTAGCCATCTGTACTGGCTGGTTTTGTGTATCAACTTGACACAAGCTGGAGTTATCACAGAGAAAGGAGCCTCCCTTGAGGAAATGCCTCCATGAGATCCAGCTGTAAGGCATTTTCTCAATTAGTGATCAAGCGGGGGAGGGCCCATTGTGGATGGTGTCATCCCTGGGCAGGTGGTCCTGGGTCTTATAAGAAAGCAAGCTGAGCAAATCAGGGGAAGCAAGCCAGTAAGCAGCATCCCTCCATGGCCTCTGCATCAGCTCCTGCTTCCTGACCTGCTTGAGTTCCAGTCCTGACCTCCTTTAGTAATGTGTGGAAATGTGGAAGTGTAAGCTGAATAAACCCTTTCCTCCTCAACTTGCTTCTTGGTCATGATGTTTTATGCAGGAATAGAAACCCTGACTAAGACAGTCATCATTCATCTACCCATGCATCATCCACCCATTCACATTCTTCTATCCATCCATCAATGCATTTATGCATCAATTGTACTATCTATCACCTCACCTGTCAACCATTTATCATATCTGTCTATTTAGCATGATCTACTGACTTTTAATGGTCTATCAATCAATCTATCTTCCTATCATCTATCTATATTATCAATCATATATATCTATTGTCTACCATATATCATCATTTATATCTATCTAATTATCTATTTATTATATATTATCTATCTTTTATAATCTCTCTATATATTATGTCTTCAATTTACCTGTCTTCTATATATATTTTATCTATCTATTGACTATTATCTGTCTTCAATATATCATCTGCATGTCTTCTTTCTTTCCTCCTTCCTTTCCTCCTTTCCTCCTTTCTTTCTTTCTTTCCTCCTTTCTTTCTTTCTTTCTTCCTTTCTCAATCTAGTTAACTGTCACCACTTTGGGAAGCTAGCTTTGGGATCCTATGTAAAGACAGCTCAGGTTCTCATTGAGATTCCAGATGATCTATTCTAACCACAGTGACCACAGTGTTAGCCTGGGCTCTGGGTAGCTCAGTCTAAGCAATATACTTTTTTTTTTTTTTTTGGTTTTTCGAGACAGGGTTTCTCTGTAGCCCTGGCTGTCCTGGAACTCACTCTGTAGACCAGGCTGGCCTCGAACTCAGAAATCCGCCTGCCTCTGCCTCCCAAGTGCTGGGATTAAAGGCGTGCACCATCATGCCCGACTATACTTCCTTCTTTAGCACATTCCACAATGTATTTGTTTTTTGCAGATTTGCTCGATTTTGGGGGGTTTTTAAAAGATTTGTTAATTTTATACATATGAATACACTGTTGCTATCTTCAGACACACCAGAAGAGGGCATTGGATCCCGTTACAGATGGTCATGAGCCACCATGTAGTTGCTGGGTCTTGAACTCATGACCTCTGGAAGAGCAGTCAGTTCTCTTAACTCCAGGCCATCTCTCCAGTCCCAAACTTTGCCTAGTTTTAGCCTAGTTCCTGATGCTATTGTGAGGTCCACCAGGGTCCCTTGTAGGGAATACTGTGAGCATGAAAGCTCCTGGGGTGTGTTGGCAGGAAGCACAGTTTCTGTAGCCAACATGGTTTTGCAATCTGACTGTCCATCTGTCACTCGTGACAGATGCTTGGTTCCCTTGCCTCAGTTCCTCATATGAAACATTGGGAAGGTGGCTGGGAAAAGGGGCAGAAGTGTGTTTTCTTAGGCAGGGAAAATGCTCATGGTGTAGGCGGCACTGAGCTATGAAACCGTGAGCCACCATAGGGAAGCCAAATGGTCGGGAGTCCCTGAATCAGGTGCTGCTTTTAGGGGAGACTCAGCTCTTTGGGAACTTCTAGATAAGCCCAGAGCCCAAACACAATGTTACCAGAAAAGCAGGGGGTAGGTGGGTGGGTGGTGGCTGGGAAGCCTCTGGACTCCATGCAGGGAAGGCACCGGCACACTAGGGAGGGAGAGGGCCAGGTGGAGGCCTTGTTCTGCCCAGCCCTGTGTCCTGATCCTCAGGGACCTGTGTGGCTCTGGTTCTGGTGGCACTCAGATGTGATCTCTGGGAATCCCCTCTCCTCTCTACTTACCCAGTTCCCCTTGGCAGATGTCGGTCCTGGTGGCCCCTCCAAGAATGAATTCTGGGTTTTCCACAATTTCCTGGGGACATGAGAACATCTTAGAGAAGGCCTAAAGCAGCCACAGCCCTGCCCCAGGGGGGACAGGCAGCCCCACCCCCAGGGAGACAGAGTCTCCTGCTTTTGATTTTCCCCTGCAGAAGGCCAGTAGGAGGCAAAAGCTGCCAGGGGTTTATGCTCTGACTTTCCTTAGTCTGTCCATAGCTCAGCCCAGGGGAGAGCCCGATCCCATCTCTTTTCTCTATAGAAACTCAGGCCATATCTAATGAGGAAGTGGACTGTCAGTCACATACCAAGCCTCCTGCCTCAGTCCTTGGCTGGGCACAGGTAGGTTCCTTTCAGTCCTTTACCATGAGAACTGCCAGCTTTGGGCCTTCGAACTCTTCACCATGCAATGAACATGTGATCCAGCACCTCAGGCAGGGTCTCCACTCTCTGCCCAGCTGCCCTCTTTTTCCCAGTAGATTTTCTATATCCTTATCACATCTAGAGGGGTGTCTTCATATCACTCAGAATTTTATCCACATGTACTATGTATACTTTATTATCCCATTATTAGGTATTTTATGTAATTGTATATATTTTGTGTGTATAGCTATAAACATGTAGAAACTTATCATGAAAAGTTCTATATAAAATATTAAAAAGTAAAAGCAGTTATATAGAACATGTGGGTTTTTTGAGACAGGGTCTCACTATATAGCTTTAGCTGTTCTAGAACTTGCTATGTGGATCAGGCTGGTCTCAAACTCATAGGATCTTCCTACCCAAGTGCTAGAATTAAAGGCATGCATCACCACTTCTCTAAAATGTGTATATGTAGTGGGTTGGCCTAATATTGCTTGTATGCTAATGCTAATATTGGACCCTAAGGCTGCACTGAGGCCATGTGATCCTGTCCCAAGTTATTTCTGATTGGTAAATAAAGATGCCAACAGCTAATAGCTGGGCAGCAGAGACATCGGTGGGGTCAGGTTTCCAGGGCTTAGTGTCAGAGAGGAACCATGAGGAGGAAGAATGTGGGAGGAGAAGTTAGGAGGCAAGAGAACATGGCCCCCGAGGGCTGGCCAATTTGGAGCTAAGAGCAGCCCAGATGAAACATAGTAAGTGATAATTTGGGGTTATCAATAGGAAAGTAGATTCTAGTAGCATAGAGAGTAATATCTGCTCTGCTCTTGAGTTGTTTACGGCTTATTGTAAATATAAAGCTTGTGTGTGTGTTTCATCCGGGAACTTAAATAGCAAAGGCAGGGTAGCAACCTGGGGCTAGGATTAAATATTTTCAACAATATGTATACACGAGAAGGGATTTCAAAGTCCGGAAGAAGGAGGTCACGTGACATGAAGCAGGAGAGCGCAGTCGCCTGTTACTCCACACCAGTGCAGCAGCGTTCCAAGGACCCCTGACTTGGCAGAGGTAATAAATAGCTTCCGTGTGAGCCTTCTCTCATCAACCTTGTCTGCCGGTCCACCTGTGCTGGGGCTAGAACCCAGGCTTTCATACATGCTAAGCAAGAGCCCCACCACTGATCTACATCCCTGATTTTATTTCACTTCTCATTTTGAGAGGGGTCTCACTAAGTTGTCCAAGCTGGCCTTGTACTCCTGAGTAACCCAGGCCAGCCTTGAACTTGGGATCCTGTCTGAGCCTGCTGGTAGCTGAGGTTATCTCACTGGCACCGCCTACTCCACAGACATCACAGGGGTTTGCTACCCATCCTGTTTGTTCTTTCCCCAGATCCAGGCCCTGCAATTTAGGGACACTGTTTCTGGACAGTGAGAACAGGAGGATTTGGGCTAACCTTGGAATAAATCAGTGTCCTTCAGCTTGTCCTATAGGTTCACAACTTGATTTCTTTCTCTTCCTCCTCCTATCCCAAGTCCCCCCTCTCTTTCCCCCTCACTTCCTCTCTCTCTCTCTCT
>NW_022196905.1:263141934-263144368 GCF_008632895.1 Mastomys coucha | reverse complement strand
TCTCTCTCTCTCTCTCTCTCTCTCTCTCTCTCTCTCTAGATTTTTGAGACAGGGCTTCACTACATAGCCTGGCCTCGAACTTGTGATTCTCCTACTCCTGCTCTCTTCTGCCTTTCTGGGTGTCAGGCTCTGTTCCTGGCACTTTAGTCCAGCACAAGTGAGAGAGAGGAAGTCCATGTGATCTGTGACCATCAGTCAGCTGTCAGGGCAGGGCTGGAGAACACTGTGTGAGACACAGGACCAGAAGCCTCACCTTGGGCCAAGGGGAAGCTAAAGTGAACAGCGACCTAAGCCTGTGCAGGAGTGATCCCATGGAGGTCCAGGATGGAGAAGAGCCTAGTCAGAGGCCTAGTAGGACAGACAGAGGAACTCTAACTGGATCAGGGTGACATCAGAGAGGAAGCAGAATTGGGAAAGCTGGACTGAGGAATGGCCAGGTCAGGGACAGAAAGTCCCAGGAATCTCTAACTTGCTAGTTGGCATAGCTCCACAGCCTGAATTGTCTGTTTCCTCCCTGGGCTTGGATCCCAGGGCATGCTGGGAGTGGGGAGTCTATAAGCCTAGACAGGGCTGGAGTGAAGGCTGGTAGCTCCCCATGAGGCCCCAGGATGTGGCAGTAGTGGTGGGGAGGTGGGGGAGTGCAGCCTCCCAGGTCAGGACTGTGTGTCTTTATTTGTTTCTAAAGTGTTCATGTGACCTTAGGGGGAGGGTTCAGGGACAGGCTGTGCTGTGCTGTTGGCTGTGCCCAAAGCCCAGGCCTGGCAGAAGGAGAACTCAGGAGGCCAGCTTCTTCCAGAGACACCCGCCCCCCCCCTTTTTTGAGGGCGCACACAGAAGTAAGCCCCACCCCACACAACTTCTTGTGCTGCCCTCAGCCCCAGCAGTCTCAGAGTCTATCCATTAACTGACCCCACTCACCCTGCCCAGGGCAGTGAGTCAGCAGAACAGCTCCTCCACTTTTGTGTCTCTGGGTGGCTGTGTGGTCCTCTCTATTCAGCAAGGCACAATGTTGTCTTTATCTGGTGTCCTCTCCTGAGCAGAAGTCTGGTATGTCCCCTGCCACCCTGACCAACACTAGGCTTCTTTCTCCTCTTGCCCCCCCTGCCCCCAGCCCCCCCCCCATCTCCTCCACTCAGTGGTTCCAGCCCTGGACCACCTGAAGGTGACTCTAACTGCCCACCCCCTCTGATGTCACATTGGCTTTGTGTTCTCTTTCCCCAAAGCACAGCTGTGTTTGACAAGAAGGAGGGTCCCTCTACCCACAGCCCATAAAGTAGCCTGGCCTTTGCTATTGACCCGGGGCCCTGTATGAGATATGCACTCGGTCACAGGCTTTCTGGAAGATGAGGAAACTCTGACCTCTCTGTACCCCTCTATCCTGCATCAGGTCTTACACTTCCACAGTAGCAGGACCAAAGGAAGCTCAGGGTTCACCACGCTCTGCAGGGCCGAATGCAGAGAACAGGCTCCCTGACTAGGAAACAGATGAGTGTTTTCAAGGACCCCACACACACACACACACACACACACACACACACACACACACAGAAGAGGGCAGATCCAGTTCTGAAAGAGCCCACAAGGAAAGGCTGTGCGCAGGAGACTGGAAGGCTGAATGTGGTGATTGGAGGCATGGCTCAGCCCCAGCCTTAGCCAGGGAAGGGCAGGGGGACCCAAAATTTGAGCATCTTTGCAAGGGGCATGGCACCATGGTGGACTGTGCTTCAGGGCCCTGGCCTGTACATAAAAACTTCCTGGTGTTGGACACCTCTGGATGGGCAACCGTGGTACAGGCGACAGCCTCTAAGACTGCAAGCTAAGACTCAGGGCTTCTCCACTCTTCTGCGGGAGAGAGACAAAGGTCTCCAGGCTCTGAAGGAACAGGTTAGCATTGGTTCAAGGCTGAGATTTCCCAGGACCTCAGGTTAGTGTAGGTATGAGGCTAGCTAGACATTCTAAGTGAATAGACCACTAATGCTGTGGTGACTCCCAACCATACAATTATTTCATTGCTGCCCCATAACTGTAATTTTGTTACTGTTATGAATTGTAATGTAAATGTCTGTGTTTTCAATGGTCTTAGGCAAACCCTGGGAAGAGGTTGTCCAACCCCCCAGGGGGTCACGGCCCACAGGTTGAGAACCACTGGATAGGGTGGGGGGGAGGCCACAGTGCAATTCGGAGGACTCTGCTGGCTGGCCTGAAGTCATGAGCAACTCCTAGAGGAACAGGAAGGGCTCAGCATGGCAGAGAGAGTACAGACTGTGAAGAAGAACAAGAGGCAGGGCAAGCTGAGAGTGGGCCAGCATCTGGGAACACCTATACACCAAGCCTTCTGCTACACCCAGGGGTTCCCTAGGCCAGACTCCCACATACAGCAGAGATGTGAGTGCCTAGGTCTGTAGCTTATTTTTTTTTTTTTTTTTTTTTTTTT
>NW_022196905.1:263138536-263141744 GCF_008632895.1 Mastomys coucha | reverse complement strand
GAAATCCGCCTGCCTCTGCCTCCCAAGTGCTGGGATTAAAGGCGTGCGCCACCACCGCCCGGCATGTAGCTTATTTTTGTATGTAGGTATGCACAGAGACACTCACATGCACAGGGTACATGCCAACACACATGTGTGTGCACACATGCAGAGCGCATGCAGATACACATGTGCACCGTATGCACACCGGCATGCACAACACACTTGCAAATATGCACTTACATGCACAAAACACATGCGTGAGTTGAGAGTGTTGAAATCCGTGGCCCCAGTAAGTCTGCTCCTAGAAGCTTCTAGAGCAACTTCTTCCAGCCTTCCCTAATCAGGCAACACAGGGAGCATGAGTGTGTGTAGCAGCCTGAGATGGAAGGGCAAGCTGCCCAGGGCCAGAAGTGACCAGGCCAAGCTGTGAATCTCCTGGGATGAGGCATCCAAGTCTTGAGGACAATTTCTCAAGATCTTGATGATCAGCAATTCCCAGGACTGGATGAACTGTACCTGCAGTCCATGGCCCAGGCCGCTGCTCCTCACTGGATGAAATGCACCCACAGCCTAGGCAGCTGCTGGCCACTTCGTACAGCACACACACAGCCTGGGCAGCAGCCATGGACCTGTTTGTCTTCGCCCTGAGTGCTGGAAATCAGCCTAAGAATGACCACGGGCTACTGAAGTGCTATCAGAGGTCACTTTTATGTGTCGTAAGACATGTGCTTTTTCACGTTAAAAATGTCCATTGTCTTACAGAGCGGAGAGCATTTCGCTCATTCAACCCACATGGCCCACCTTTACTGCTATTGGCCACATGCAGAGAACTAAACTAACTTACAGTGACTTCCAGGTGCCCAGAGAGAGAGAGATCCTGAAAGCCACCCCTAGGTTCTACCAGGAGCACTCAATGCTCCTTGCTGTCCCCCAAAATTAAGACATCAAAATAGTAATCAATACTACCCTCTCCCATGAGGATCTTTGCCTCACTGATCGAGGCTAGTACTGCCGGTGTACACAGACACATGTGCATACATGTGAAGACATATGTACACACAGATGTGCACCAATGTGTGTACACAACACACGTACGCAATCTAAAACAAACACATACATGTATATACATACTTATCAACTGCTCATTCTCCAGGGTGGGAAACAGCGGTAAGCACTGATTAGTTTTTGTTAACTTGATACAAGCTAGAGCCATTGTGGAAGAAAGAACATCAGTTGATGAATTGCCTCCATCGAATCGTCCTGTGGGGCATTTTCTTGATTAATGGTTGATGTAGGAGGGCCTAGCCCATTGTGATCAGTGTCACCTACCATAACGTCACTGGGCAAGTAGCCTTGGGTTGTATAAGAAAGGTAGCCGAGCAAGCCATGGCAAACAAGCCGGAAAGCAGTGTCCCCCACACCGCCATGGTCTCTTCTTTAGTTCTTGTCTCCAGGTTCCTGCCTCGAGTCCCTGTTCTGACTCCTATGGTGGACTATAACTACTCAGGTGAAAGAACTCTTCCTCCCTGAGTTGTTTCCGGTCATGGTGTTTATAACACCAGCAGAAAGCAATCTACGACACCCTCCTGCTTCATGACTAAGGCCCTGAGGAGCCCTGCCGTCTTGTGGAGGTGTTCTTTGTAAGTCAGAAGTGCTGCATATTGAGCACATTCACATCAGTGATGCTCGATAGGAGGAGGTAGCTATAGAGAGATGAGATCTGAAGGCTGGCAGGATGGCACAGTAGCTAAAGACACTTGCATGTAGTCCTAAGCACTTGAGCTGCCCTCTGGCTTCCACACATGTATTATGGCATGTCTGAGCCCACATTTAAAACGAAGGAAAGAAGGGTTGGTGAGAAGGCTCAGCAGGTGCAGGAGCTTGCAGCCAAGGCCTATGGCCTGAGTTTGACCCCTGGGACCCACATAATAGGAGAAATCCTGTTCCTGCAAGTTGTTTTCTGACCTTTGCATGGCAGCTGTGGCACTCATGTGTGCACACACATATACAAATAAATGTAGTAAAAGTAAATAAACAGGGCTGGAGAGATGGCTCAGCCGTTAAGAGCATTGACTGCTCTTCCAGAGGTCCTGAGTTCAAGTCCCAGCAACCATATGGTGGCTCACAACCATCTGTAATGGGATCTGACACCCTATTCTGGTGTGTCTGAAGACAATGATGGTGTACTCACAGACATGAAATAAATAAAATCTTTTTTTAAAAATAGTAAATAAACAAATGAATTTTAGAGATGAGATTCTGGCCAGATATGATGACACAGTCCTTTAATCCCAGCACTAGGGAGACAGAGGCCAGCCTGGTCTACAGAGTGAATCCAGAACAATCATGAATCTGTTACACAGAAAAACCGTGTCTCAAAAAACAAACAAACAAACAAACAAACAAACAGATGAGATTCTGAGCTACCAACAATGGAGAAGCACACAGCAGCTGACAGTGAGAGAGAAAATGTTGTGTATTAAGGACACCTGTATGCTGCCTGGTCCTTCCTCAGTCGTCTCTAGATGAGAAGGTGAAGGGCCACCCACTCAGATCCAGCAGTGAGCACACTGCCCCTCCCTGTACACACACCAGCTGTTCCCACCCAGAGAGTGCAGCATTATGGCTCACAGGGAGGGCTCTGACTAACCAGGTACTGCAAATATTGACCTTGACCTTGCGTCTTGAGCACCAGCTGTTGCCTCTTAGGGACATCAGAGGTGTGTGCTGCTTTGAATAAGTAGCCCTGCTCTACCTAGGCCCCAGACATCACACACTGCCTGTGAACTTGTGCTAACATCCAGTTAGCCCCATAGTGCCCCCTCAGCTCTGGGCCAAAAGCCTCAGAGCAAGGCTGGCTGGCCTCCGAGTACATCATATGTTAACCCATCACCTCCCACCGTGGCTAGTTTGCCTTTGTGTTCTGACAGAGCAAGCAGCCAGAGATTTATGCTTGGGTTAGAGCATCACTGCTCACAAGTCATAGGTGAGAGACCTTCTCTCCATGTGTCTCTAAACTCAGCAGAACTCAGAGCTTCTGAAAGGCCAGAAGGGTGCAGCCAGATACACTGGGGACCATGTATCTGTGTCTCTAGCCAATACATTACTAGAAAGCCTCCTATTAAAAAGGGGGGGGCTTATATGTGATTGGTTCTTCCCTTCCACCCTCTTCAGACCCAGCGCACTCTCTCCCTCTATCCCTAATTCTATCCCCTACCACCCCCCC
>NW_022196905.1:263051526-263138455 GCF_008632895.1 Mastomys coucha | reverse complement strand
CCCCGGTTTCTCTTCCTCCTTCACACCCTACTCACCCCTGGCCGTTTCCACACAAAGGGGACCTGGGGCCTCTCGCTGTAGAACAGGGAGCCATTGCTGGCAGGGAAGTCAGCATCCTCAAACAAGGTACCGGACTGCAGGCAGCCCTGCCTCAGCTGCTCAAAGCTCTGACCTGAGGAGTGGATAGTCCTGGCATCCTTGGGGACTGGCTGTGGCTGGGGCCTCAGGGACCGATGCAGGTAAGGCATGACGGCTTCTCCACAGCCCAGTAGAGGAAAAAGATGTGAGAGGCTAGGTGAGAGTAGCTAGCAAAGAGGCTTCCGCCCTGGCCTCCACCCGCTCTCTGGGCACCTCCCTGTGAAATGAGATAGGGCCCTCCCAGATGGCAAATACTGCGTGAGACCTCTGCCCATTCAGGGCTCCAAGGAACCAGAGGCACCTCTGGAACATGCTAAATCTGATTAGAGGGAGGAGGTACCTCTGTTGGTGCACGGTGGAGCCACTGAAGTCAGGGTGGCTTCATAGGGAAGGATAGCAAGCAGCCAAATTGGTTCAGGAGGTGGTCGTGGGGTCTAGAGTCAGCAGAGCTTTGTAGTTGGAGGGAGCTGGGTGTATCATGATGTGACACTGCAGGCAGAGCTCCCTAGGATCTTTGAACCCAACCCCATCCTGACTTGGGCCACAAGGACTCAGCACTCCCTCCTGGGACAGGCCTTTATGTCCCTGGGGCCACACCCACTATGTTCCAGCCACTCATTTGCCAAGGTAACTGTGTGGACACAGAGATGAGATTACATCCTCACCAAGCCTTCCCTAGAGTCTGGGGAATTGGCTCCGGTGGGAAAGTGTTTACTCTACACTCATGATGACCAGAGTTTGAGCCTCCTCCAGTGTCTCTACATAAAAAGCTGAGCATAGCGGCATCCACTTATAACCCCAGCACTGAGAAAGTGGAGAGAGGTGAATCTCTTTGGGGTAGTTCTAGGCCAACGAGAGATGCTATCTCAAACGAACAACGTAGCCAGACTGTGGTGGCACAGGCCCTTAATCCCACAGCACTTGGGCAGATCTCTGGGAGTTCCAGGCCAGCCTGGTCTACAAAACGAGTTCCAGGAAAGCCAAGGCTATTACACAGATAAACCCTATCTCCAAAAAAAACCAAAAGCAAGCAAACAAACAAACACCCCCCAAACCCAAAACAACAATGTATAAGGCCTGTAGAGATGGTTTAGCAGCTAAGAGCACTGACTGTTCTTCAATTCAATTCAATTTCCAGCACCCAGCTGGCAGCTCACAAACATCTGTAACTTCAGTTCCAGGGAATCCAATGCTTTCTTCTAGCTTCTGTAAGCACTACAGATGTGTGGTACATATACATATATGCAGACAAAATATCCATACAGATAAAGCAGCAGCAACAGCAGCAGCAACAACAACAACAATAACAACAACAACAACAACAACAGCGTATATGATAGGGCATCAGAGAAATGACATCTGAAATTGACCTTTGGTGTATATGCGCATATATGTACTCAAGAAAACAACACACACACACACACACCCTTCCCCTACAAAAACTTGAGGTCCTTGTGGTTTGGCTCTGAGTCAGGTGAGCTCAAAGGACAGCAATACATCTCTCTCCAGCCCTCACAACATCCCTCTCTCCACATCAATCTCCCCATCAGTATCAGGCTCTCAATGGCTTGAGCAAAGAAATAGACTTAGGCATTCCCTGGCCCAGCCTGTCTTCCTGGAGCCAGGACGATGGTACCTGAGCAGGTGGCAGAGAGTTTCCAGGTCTAAGAGGAAGTGCCAACTGGGTAGCTGGTTGAGATAGAGATAGATGACCTCTAACTTCACAGTGTCCTCAACGGACCCCGACAAACCAATTTGCAAGAAATAGGGCCAAGACTATAGATAGCTCCATTGACAGAGCACATGTCTAGCATGTGGGACGACACTCATGCATTTGATTCTCAACACTACAGAAACAGGCATGGTGGTGCATGTCTGTGATGTCAGCGCCTGGGTGGTGGAGGCAGCAGAAGCAGACGTTTAAAATCATCCTTGGCTATGTAGCCTGGACTAGAGACTGTAGAAAGTGGGATCAGGGAGGGAGGCATGAAGGAAAGAAGAAGAGAGAGAAAGAGGAAAAAGAAATTGTGTAACTCCCCCCACCTCCCAATCTGAACTTCATGGTCAAGTTCTCCAGAACAACAAGTCCCTCAGCAGCCTTCTGTTTCCACACACCAAGGATGACGTTTTGGTGTGTCTTACTAAGCTGCAGCCAATGAGACAGCCTTCAGGGTGTGGGAAGACGAAAATGTATTACTGAATACTGAATAAGCCGAGGGTTACCACTGGGATTACTTTCCACGGGAATACAGTTTCGAGTCATGTACTAATCACATAACACTGAAACAGGGCTGTGCTGTAGGACAAGACGGGAGTGGGGCAAGGAGGTGGTCACAGAACTCTCTGTAGGAGCCCAGACTTGTGCTGCAGAGTGGGGACAGCAAGCATCCCGCTGTGGGGGGAGGGGGAACGACAGATGTGAGCTCAGAGTGTTGGACCTGGGGTCAGGAGATAGGTGTTGTGACCACAGAGAGGAGGAGGGTGGCCTGCATGGGGCTGCACACTAACTGGGAAGGCAGCCTCAGGAAAGCAGCTCTCTGGAAGGGCTTCGACAGAAGATTGAACAGAAGAAAGAATGCGTTTCCGGTGGCGTAGCCTGGACAGGTAGAGAGGGCTGAACTCTGGAGTCATGAGCGCACCTGGCCACCAGGGGGCACTGTTGGAATTAGACCTGAAATCAAGCCCTGCTCCCAGGCTGGATGGAGACTCCCACAGCAGCAGGTAAGTCTCTGCTCACCAAGGGACCAGATGATGCAGGAGCTTGGCTGCTAAGGTCTCAGACAGAAAGAAGCCCATAGCTCAGTGGCTTCATCCAGAGCCAGGGCAAGCTTCTGGCCTTCCTGCAGGAGGGCTCGGTGCCTTGGTGCAGATGCCTCCCACAGAAGTATAGCCCCTATCCCCCCTCTATCCATGTCTCCAGAGATGGCCCAGGACCCTAACAAACGTTTCTGGTTCCTACAACTGTTTGAGTCTGCCTAGTCCTTGAAGAGATTTTTGCATGCCTACAGGAGAAAGGTCCCATTATGACAGGCTGTACACAGTCACCCCCTCTTGAAAAGGGAAGTGGGCTCCTCTCCCACTTCAATAGGAAGGGTTACAGCTCTTATTTTTATCTAGTACTTGTCTTGACCTGACAGCATTCACTAGGGGCTGATGTTGCTGCCTGGAGCTGGGGAGGGTGAGAGAAGGAGAGGTTTGGGTGACGTTGGATGAAAGCAGAGATGTCAAAGGGCACAGGGGGAGGGATGTTACCTCAGGCACAGGGTCAGGCCCCCTTTACTCTTTAAAACAGAACAAAACAAAACAAAAACCTAAGCATTTACTTGGTGTGTATGTGTGTGTGCGTGCATGTGTGCGTGTGTGTGTGTGTGCGCGTGCATGCGTGCGTGTGTGTGTGTGTGTGTGTGTGTGTGTGTGTGTGTGTGTGTGTAAGCATGTGCCGGTGCATATGCATGTGGGTGCATGTGTGTGGTGCATGTATGTTTGTGTGCATGTGTCTGTGGGTTGCATGTGTGTGTGTGTGAAGGTGCATGTGTGTGGGTTGCATGTGTGTGTGGAGGTGCATGTGTGCATGTGAAGGTGCATATGTATGTGGGTTGCATATGTGTGGAGGGGCATGTGGGTGGAGTGCATATGTGTATGGGGTGCATGTGTGTGTATGCATGTGTGTCTGGAGGTGCGTGTGTATGTGTATGCATGTATGTGTGGAGATGCTTGTGTGTTATGGTGGCATGTGTGTGGGTACATGTATGTGTCTGGGGTGCAAGTATGTGTAGGTTCATGTGTGTGGGGATGCATGTGTGTGTAGGTGCATGTGTATGAGGAAGTGCACAAGTGTTGGAGGGGTAGATGTTGGGGGCTGCACGTGCACACTAGAGGTCAGAAGTTCAGAAGTAAACCATTGCAGTTAAGGAGCCCCAGCAAACAGTGTTTCCTGACAGTCCTCCAGTGATGGCCTTTGTTTCTTCCTCCTCCTCCTCTTCCTCTTTCTCCTCCTCTTCCTCCTCCTCCTCTTCTTGTTTACAGAGTTTTACTCTGTAGCCCAGGCTGGCCTTGAACTTGAGATGGCCTCCTGGCTCTAACTCCCTAGGCCTAGAATTGCAGCTTGCTCCACCATGCCCTGTATTCACTCTGCCTCGCACCCTCTCTTCCTTGTCTGCATTGGAAAGACACTACTATTTGTGTTTCCAAATTTCTTTGCTATGTTTTCCATAGAAGGACTGACCACTAAGTAAATATTATTTCTAGAGCTCAGCTTTCGCAAGAGACAGCCTGCCGGACCCACAGCACAGCTCTTTGACCATTGCTTGGAGCTCTGGTGGCAAGAGGATGATGACATTTTTCCATAGGAAGGGCCATGACTTATGTGAACTCACAGCCGGGGCAGAAGCACCCTTCCGTAGACTTTCCTACTACCCGTGCCAAGGCAAACATGGAGTTTGGACCAGCAGCATGTGACTGTGTCTGTGGGTGCGTGAGTGCTAATGAGCTAGAGTGGAGAAAAGGGTTAGGAAACTGAATTTCTGTCTGCTCTGTGGCCTCATTCGGCTCTGACGGAAATAGTACTTCATTGTGCCAAACGACCCACAGAGGCTGACCCTGAGGACAGCCCCAGAATCTGCCACTTTAAATATGAGACTTAGTTTCAATCTTATGTGGCTGCCAAAGGGATTTTTATTGACAATTAGATTCTGGAATAGACTCCGTTTAGCTGCCTGAGAGTAGCTCAGAGGGCAGAGCACTTCCTGGCATGACCAAAGCCTCGCATTCACTCTCCATAAACCAGGCATGCACTTGCATGTCTGTAACTCCAGCACTTGGGAAATGGAGTCAGGAGGATCAGGAGTTCGAGTCATCCTCAGCTACATTGTGGGTCCGAGGCCAGCCTGGGCTACATGAGATGCTGCCTGAAAAATAAGAAAGCCACTAAAGTGATTTTCCTTAACCAGTTTGTATATTTTAACAATACTTTTCTAAATTGACAAAGTATCCTTTGTTTTTATTTCTATCTGGACGTCAGGTCCATGGTGGGAGCTGGGAGGCTGCCATAGTCCTATGGTGCCTACCCAAATCCACCCCAACACCATAAAGAAAAAGCCCAAACATGCAGCAGAAGCAAAGAACAATACAGCCCTGATTTCCAAGGCCCTGGAAGCGTCTATCCTTGTTATATGCAAACATGTATGCATGCATGAACAACACACACATGCAAGCTACATGGATATGCATGCATGAACAACACACACATGCAAGCTACATGGATATGCATGTATAAACAACACACACATGCAAGCCTCATGGATATGCATGTATAAACAACATACACATGCAAACCACTTGGATATGTGTACACACAGACAAGAAAATATCAGAAGTGCATGAATACATAAAAAAACTTGTGGGTACAAGCCACCTACATGCACACACAAGCACACAAACAAACAGCACACACATATATGCACAGCTTTTCTTAAAGACAAAAAATATGCCCATTCAGTTCCCATCTAGTGCAAACCTCTCAACTATACATGCCTTGGAATTCAGGAAGCTCCAACAGTTGAGCGCAGGAATGCATGTGAGCTTGTGTGTTCTGAGCATGGGCTTGTGGCTTCATAAATGTAGTAAACCATAGTGAGACCCTGGAGCTAGGAGAGCTACAGTACCTGGTAGGCATGGTGTGGGGCAGGTGGCTGGCAGCTGTCAGGGGGCGACTGGGAAACACAGGCCAAGGGATAATCCTGCCCGCGGATGCAAGGCTTAGAGAAACTCCTGGTCATAAAGAGGTCTGGGAAGACCGTGGAGAAATGGGAGAGGCTTGGTGTGAGCTGGCACACACTTGTGTAGCAAAGGAAGCCAGCCATGGAGATCCTAGGAGGCAGATGGAGGAAGCTCTGCATCTCTCTCACACTCTTTCCTAGAAAGTGAAGGAACAGTGGACCATGAGGACTTCAGGCTAGTCAGCTAACCCTCTCAGAGCAGATGGAGTCCACACAGCCAGCCTGGCCCAAGAGCCCTGTTGTCTGACTTGCCACTACAGGGGTACTTGCTCCAGGTGGAGTAAATGAGCCTGTTGTTATCTGTGTTAACTGGAATGGAGTGATGACAAGCCAGTGAAGACTGCCACAGTGGAGGCTCATGCTCAGACAGCTTTAGTAGCTAGGGCTACCCACTCTCAGCACAGTGTGGTTACACGTCAGACTTGTCCCTGGCTTTCTCACGCTGGACAATTGACTAGAACTGCTCCAGCACTCACTTTGCTCCTGCTGGCTGGTTTCTTATGAGACCCACAGGAATAACCAGCTAATGGGGTACACAGTGCAAGAGGCAGAATGGCTGACAGGACCTCATCAGATGGCAAGCACATCTTCATTCTAGGCTGTGTTCTTCAGCTTGGGAGTTCTCCAGACCCCAGGGCAAAGGGTCATTATGGAGGCTCCCCTGCATTCAGGACTGGCGACATCCTTGCCATCATTGACCAGCTCCATCTCTGCCCCTCTCTCTTAGCAGAGGGTTGAGGCTGAAAGTTCCTTTTGATCGCATGGCTAGACTTTCTGGTCACTACCCCTATCCTGAGCTGACCTTGAGGCATTTATCTACTAGACATCTCACAGAGGACAAAAAGATGTTCAATGAGCTGAAGAATCCAGTCTTCTGGGTGTCAGGGACTGAGAGGAAAGATCTTTCTATCCCTATACTTAGGAACTCTACTCTTGTGTCCCCAGCCCAGGGCTCCCTGCTGAACCCTAAAGCTACCAAGGCATCCACACACTCCTCAGGGAAAATCCATGTACCATTGGCCTTTCCTGAGCCCTTACCCCCTGAGGCATACCCCCTGGGCCTCTGGCATACTCTTCCTTAGTTCTGAGTGCAGACCATCATGGCCGCAGGAGCCTTGCCTCCTACAACTGGCCTCCTACTGAGATCTTCTGGCAGTTATTTTACATCTGTGCCCAGAGAAGGTCGCTCTTCAGAGCCCAGCTCAGACACCATCAAGCCCTGCATGGTACATCTGTTTTCTTCTGAGCCAGGGACTGCTCTGCCCATTCTCCCTTTCTGTTTTCACTTTCTCCTTCACTTTTGGGTGAAGGCAGATTGTGTCCATGTCAATTTCATGACCAAGAGGTTACGTAAGTACTGAATGCAATGCAAGCTAGTCACCACCCATGGTGGACTTCAGGGGGGGGGGCAGTCTGCCAGGCCTGATCCTGTTGTCTTCTCAGATCCTACCCTTCCTTAGTGTCCCACTGGTCTTATCCCCTAAACCTTCACAACCATTCTCCACCCTTGAGGGCAGCGCTCCAAAACCTCCAGCCTCCAAAACAGCCGCTTTCCATCCACAGCCCAGAACATTTTGTTTCAGTATGGCTTCACCACAGTCAGAATTTCACAGCCTAATCACATGTGCTAGAAGTTTCCAGAAGGTGCTTCCTACTGGTGATGTGTATCCACAGTCCACTGGAAGCCCCTGTGCAGAACAGGCAACTAACGTAATTACCACTGTTCAAGGTCGTCCACCCTGAGAGCAGCTGATGACGTGAGGTGCAGCTCCTGCAGGTGGGCCCTTTCCTGACATGGCTCAAGAGGCTTATGAGTGCATCACGAGGGGCTTCCGTCCGAAGGCCTGCACGACTGGCTTCCGCTGTGGTCCTGGCTCCGGGGAACTGGGGTAAATGTGTAACTTAACACCAGCCCATTTTTTTGCATGAATCTCATCTGCCACTAGGGCTTCCTGGAAGGGGACCAGAGGAACATCGCCCTGGCCTTGCTCCATCTTGGCCAAGCCTGGATTCCCATGGTCCCCCAACCTAGGTCCTCCCCCAGCCTCTGTACAGAGTAGCCCGGGAATAGATCCATCTCCACCCCCCGAGTATAAATAAGCCTGCTTGGCTCACCAGAGGTTAGCTGTGCTTGTCTAGGCTGGAGTTGAAGGTAAGCAGACCCCTCTTGGTTCCTTTCTGGTCCTTCACGGGATCTGGCTGGGCGGAGACACTGGGAATGGTAGGGTGGCATTTGTTCTGGAGTGAGGAGCCAGAAGTCTGTGGTAGCAGGTGCTTCAGGAGATGTGACCACTGACTGCTTCTCCTCTCCCGAAAGGCTAGATGACCAGGTAAGCTGTTCCCTGTTGGTCACCACTCTGGGCTCACTGAGAATGACTTGTCTTTTGTTAGGGGATAGCCAGGCCTTCTGCTTTGTGTGAGCCCAGATGCGTCCTTAGAGGCAGAGGGAGTTTCACAGGATCAGTACTAGGGTGGCCAAGTCCACTGGACCTCCTCCAGCTTGAAGGGAGAACAAGATTTCATTGTTCAGACTGTAAGCAGGAAGAAGGGACAAGTCCTGTGGTCATCTCAAGTAACATCCCTATCCAAGCTCAATGCTGGGGTCTGTGTCTTGTGGCTCTTTACCATGTCCTGCTGTGACTCAACTTACCCCTCTGTAAACAGGCTTCCTCATGGTTCTAAGATTCTCTAGGGCTGGGGATAAGTTTGGAGTGCCCAGTAGCGTGGAAGTACTTTGATAACGTCAGGCTAAGCAAAAAGGTAGCTCCGCCTTTATTTTTAGTGTGTGGTATGTGTGTGTGTGTGTGTTTGTGTGTTTATGTGTGTATATGTGGTGTGTATGCATTTTATTTATTTGTTTGTTTGTTTGTTTTTGGTTTTTGAGACAGGGTTTCTCTCTTGTAGCCTTTGCTGTCCTAGAACTCACTCTTAGAGCATGCTGGCCTCAGATTCAGGGATCTGTCTGCTTCTGACTCCTGAGGGCTGGGATTAAAGGCTTTTTTGTTTTTGGTATTTTTGAGAAAGGGTTTCTCTGTGTAGCCCTGGCTGTCCTGGAACTTACTCTGTAGACCAGGTTGGCCTTGAACTCAGAAATCTGCCTGCCTCTGCCTCCCAAGTGCTGGGATTAAAGGTGTGTACCAC
Organism: Mastomys coucha; assembly: GCF_008632895.1. Classification (NCBI taxonomy): domain Eukaryota; kingdom Metazoa; phylum Chordata; class Mammalia; order Rodentia; family Muridae; genus Mastomys; species Mastomys coucha. The sequence continues at coordinate 263,129,399 of NW_022196905.1, read as the reverse complement.
CACTGCCCGGCAAGGCTTTTTTTTAAAGACAGGGTCTTACTGTGTAGTTCTGGTTACCCTGGAACCCACAAAATTCTGTCTGCCTCTGCCTCTGCCTCTTGATTGTATCACCATGCCCAGCCCAAGGTATGTGTGTATTTACATGAATGTGACATATGCATGTATAATGTGTGTATGTATGTATGTGTATGTGTGTATATGTGAAGTGTGGGAGAGGAGCGTGGAGACACAGGAGCCATGAACACAGAGGAGGACCACCAGGTGTCCTGCCAGCTACTGTCCTCCTTAGTCCCTTGAGACAGGGTCCCTTACTGAAGCCGGGGCTAGGCTGGCAGCCAGGAAGCCCTGGAGACCATCCTGTCTCCTCCCTCCACATCTCTGGGGTTGGGGGAGTATGTGGTCATGACTGGTTTTTCACAAGGGGTCAGGGGACAAGAACACAGATTTTCATATTTATGCAACAAAGTGCTCTTGTGTGCTGAACCCACCCCGGGCTCCTCAGTTCCTTATTTCTTTCAAGAGGCAATGTGTGTTGTGTCTAGATGCCACTCATGGAATCAAGTGACAGGTTTGAGTCCCAGCTGTGTGACCTGATGCAGGTCATAAGACTTGTCTGTTCCTCTACAAATGGTGCTGATGACTCTACCCACAGCTGTCCCAGGATGACCTTAGGAAGGTGGGCTAACCTGTGGCACTCAGACCAGTAGGACACTTAGTAAATACACCACTACAGGCAGGGTACAGGGTGCTTCTGGTGGCTGCTAGGTATGGAGGAGGTAAGGGAGGGGGTGGGGAGCCCGGGGTAGACTTTGAGTGGTCAGGATGAACTGGGGGCAGAAGACAGCACTGGAAATGCATCCTGATAATGACAGGACAGGCAACATAGCCCTGAAGGGCCACAAGACAGGGACACAGTGAGGCAACTGGTGGGAGAGAATGGCAGGGCGAGATCTCCTCTGTTCTCCTGCTGCAATCTCACTTAGGGTGAACTTGACTGGCAGTAGCTTACAGCTGAGAGCAAACAGTCGCTTGTGCCTAAGGACAGTAGTGACGTGCTTCTTGGGACAGCAGTCATGGCACAGCCCCAGGACAGAGGCCACTCACAGGAACAGCAATATGGGAAGCATTCTGTCCACCTCCAGGGCTCACCCTGCCGTATGGGCACCCGAGGCAGGTCCTGACCCTACTGTGTCTTGGTTTATAATAGCACACGTGGGCTAGACACAGTCACTCCTCTGCATAGGAAGGGCCAGTGGGTCCAGGGAGAGTTCCCTACTCTGCTTTTCCAAACCACTAAACTTTCTTTGAGAATGGTGGGTGGAGCCAGATGTGTGTGCCAGGAGGATGAAGTACTAGACGGTCAGAAGCCAAAGGTCCTCTGACCAGTGGGATGACCAGAGCAGAGCAAAGAGTATCTCTGTGCAAGATATTCTATGTGCAGCCCAGGCAAGCACCCGGGTGTAGGAGGCCAGGTTGACCTCGGAGCTTTGCAACACCATAGTGACATTCTGAGATCATTAACTTAGGAAGAGAAAGGTTTGTCTTGGCTTGTGGTGCTGGAGTGACAGGTCAAATTCAGAGAGACTTGTTGCTCGGGACCTACTGGGGTGTTGGCTGGCAATGGCAATAGCATTTGGCCAAGCAAGCTGCTTCCCATGTAGGAAACAAAACCAATGAAGAAGGGAAGACACAGGTCCTTCAACCCCTCTTAACGGCATGTCCCCAGTGGCCTTAGAGCCCCCACTAGGACCTACACCCTAAATGTTCGCAGCACCTTCAACGGAACAATGCTGAGCATTAAGATTTTCACATAGGGATCTTGCACAACAGAAGGTGGAAAGTTGTACATGTGAAAGTGAAGCAGCAGAAAGGGAGGGTCAAGGTGACCTCCAGTCAGAGTTGAGGAGCCAAGGCCCAGCAGTGGTGGCCATGGTGAGGTAAGGGTAGGAAGCTACATGTTAGGCTGGGTCCTTCTAGAGCAGCAAGCATACATGGTCCACATGGTCAGAACTGAAGGATGGATAGAACTCACTGCCCCACACCAGGATGGGAGGAGGAAGAGGTAGGTTTTGCAGAGTCAGCTCAGGAGCCTTCTTCTGAGGTCCTAGGCTAACTCTATGTACTGTGTGTGGTAGCTGAGGCTGGAGCTGAGGTTCAAGCGAAAAGGCTATCCAGCTTGATGGGCCATCCCACCCCCTGGTCCATGACTGGCCAGAGCCCCAAGCCCTTCCTGTGCCTCATAGTCATCTGGGCAGTTGGTACATCAATTCCTGGCCTACTATAGACCAGTAAAGCTAACCTTGGGTGAGGAGGCTGGGCAGATGGGCCAGTTATGGAGTTTTCTTTAGCCACTGCATGGGATCCAACCTGCCTGGAGCATAGACCAGGTCTGAAGGACCTGGGCTTGGGCAAGGCCTTTGGCTCTCAATTCTGGCTACAGGCTAGGATCTCATGGACACTAAAATCAATCCTAGGGCACACCCACATGGGTACAAGGGCCCCACAAAGGCCAGTGGGTAGTCCTCATGTCCTTCTCCAGGGATCAACTCATAGCCTTTGTCACTTGCATGCCTGGTTCTACCAGGGCTGTGCCACAGCCCCGTATGATAACAAGAGGACTTCCAGAAACCCAAACCAAGGCATGGCCAGAGCCAAGTTCCCTGAGGCCTCTCTCTGTCTTTGGCTTACAGATTCTCTCCTCTCTCTGTGACTCTAATAGGTTTCTCTGTTCCTGTATCCTGATCTGTGTGTGTGTGTGTGTGTGTACATGTGTGTGTGTATACATGTGTGTGCATGTGTATACATACATGTGTTCACATGTGTATAAAGACTGGATGACAACCTATCATGTCATGTCAAAATGGTGATCATCTCCTTTGAGACAGGGTCTCTGATTGGCTTAGAACTCACCTATTAGGCTAGACTAATTTGCCAGAGAACCCTAGAGAGTCAAATCCCAGGATCTACCTGTCTCCAGTGCCCGAGTGCTGAGGTTGCATGCATATGTTACCACACCTATTATTTTTACATAGGTTCTGGGGATCCAGGTGAGGTCCTCAGGCTTGCAATAGAAGTACTTCACCAACTGATCTGTAGCCCTGTCCCTTGCTGCTCTCTGTATATAAGAATGCCAGTCAATTTGCATCCGAGCCCACGGGCTGGGTGCTCATTTTACCTTGTCTTTAAAGGCCCTATCTCCAAATACAGTCACATTCTGATGAATGTGGTGGAGCAGGCCTGGAATCCCAGCTATTCAGGGGGCTGAAGAGGACGGTCTAGAGCACTGCCTAGAATACAGAGTCATTTCAAGGTTAGCCAGGGTGACTTACTGGACCTTGTCTTAAGGTTAAAAGTCAAAAGAGGGCTAGAGACGTAGCTTGTTGATAGAATACTTTCCGAGCATGCGCAAGAGCCTGGGTCGATCCCTAGCCCACTTAGAAACTACAAGTGGTGGAGTGTACCTGTAATGTGGGAGGTGGAGACAGGAGGATTAGAACTTCCAAGCCATCCTAATCTATAAATGGTGAGTTCAAAGACCAGCTGGGGCTGCATGAAACCTTGTCTGGGGTGGACTGTAATGGTACGGTACCTACCTAGCAACTCAAGAGGCCTTGGATTCTGTCCCCAAACAGTCACACTCCAGGGCCCTGGAGGTGGCAATGTAAACATGGAGATCTGGGAGCAGTTCAGCGGATGACAGTGTGCTTTCCACACGGATCATCCTGGGTTCCCCAAAGATCTCTGACTGCATTTCTTCTGACTGGCCCCAGCTGTCAGTGCCTTCTCCTGGCTCATCTAAAGCAGCCGTGCTTTTGGCTTTGAGTGAGTTCTTAAGTGCATAGCAAACAAAAGCAGAAACAGATAGCAAGGGATGGAATGAAGCACCAGACACATGGCAAACATCGGATAAGGCTCTCTAGACACCCAGCAGAGACAACTGTACAAACATGCTTGGCACACCCTGGCCTGGGGGTGAGGAGTCAGCCCTACTTCCAAAGCCAGTGGCTTAGTGAGCAGGAACAGGACGTGGCTGTTTAGCCATAGAATGTACATTATAGCCACTGGGAATGCCAGGGCAGCTAAAGGTTTGGTTTCAGGGTTCCAAATAATCACTTGTCACTCTCACAAAATGTTATTCCAGGGCACATAGAAGCAAGTGCACAGACCAGCGATGACTCCCACAGGGGCAGGCCTGAAGGCCACTATCTTCTGCATCCTGACCTGGGTCAGCCTGACGGCTGGGGACCGCGTGTACATCCACCCCTTCCATCTCCTCTCCTACAGCAAGAGCACCTGCGCCCAGCTGGAGAACCCCAATGTGGAGACACTCCCAGAGCCGACCTTTGCGCCTGTGCCCATTCAGGCCAAGACCTCCCCTGTGGATGAGAAAACCCTGCATGACCAGCTCGTGCTGGTCACTGAGAAGCTAGGAGCCGAGGACCGGCTGCGGGCTGCCCAGGTTGCAATGATCGCCAACTTCTTGGGCTTCCGCATGTACAAGAAGCTGCGTGAGGCAGGAGGTGTGGCCAGTGGGGCTATCCTCTCTCCACCAGCCCTCTTTGGCACCCTGGTCTCTTTCTACCTTGGATCCTTGGATCCCACGGCCAGCCAGCTGCAGACACTGCTGGGTGTCCCTGTGAAGGACGGGGACTGCACCTCCCGACTGGATGGACACAAGGTCCTCGCTGCCCTGCAGGCCGTTCAGGGCTTGCTGGTCACTCAGGGTGGGAGCAGCAGCCAGACACCCCTGTTACAGTCCACCATGGTAGGCCTTTTCACTGCCCCAGGCCTGCGCCTAAAGCAGCCATTTGTTCAGAGCCTGGCTCCCTTTGCCCCTGCCCTCTTCCCACGCTCTCTGGACTTATCCACGGACCCAGTTCTCGCCACTGAGAAAATCAACAGGTTCGTGCAGGCTGTGACAGGGTGGAAGATGAATTTGCCACTGGAGGGGGTCAGCACAGAGAGCACCCTACTTTTCAACACCTATGTTCGCTTCCAAGGTGAGGCAAAGGCTTGGCTTACTGCCCTGGCAGTACCAGAGCTGGCACTGGGTTTCCATGGCAGCCCCATGGTTCATGTGTGAGATGGACAGAGATGACAAATTTCTGTCCCTGCTCTGGAGGCTAAAAAAAAAAGTAAACCTGGCTCAAGATGGCATAGCCTCTGCCTTCCCACCCAACTGCCCTTCGGGGCTGGGTTACGCTCTCGAGACAAGGGTGGCTGATCCCCACAGGAACACCCACCTTACCCGCTCACGTGGAGAGCTGCCCATATATCCCTGTCCAGGAAGTTGCTCATCCATTCGATGACCTCTTACTACTTGTAAGACTGGGCAGGGATCTTCGAAGGGCAGGAGATCCTGACCCTCCAGGTTTCTTATTAAACATTGGCAAGTATGGAGACACACCCAAGAGCAAATGCCTGAAGCAGCACTGCAGGGAACAGTGCTAACTGTGAGGTGGAAGGGAGTGAGTTGGAAGAGGCTGGAGAAGGCCAAGGGCAAACGTCCTTGCAAAGCCTCGGGAGATCAGGCTGGGGGTGTAGAGGGGCTGGGCGGAGAGGTGGCACACCCTGGGAGGATGCTCGTTCTCCAGTGGGCTGAGCAGGACAGATTTATTCCTAGGATGTTGGACCTTGGCCTATGACAGCACTGCAGGTGTGTGTGTGTGTGTGTGTGTGTGTGTGTGTGTGTGTGTGAGAGAGAGAGAGAGAGAGAGAGAGAGAGAGAGAGAGAGAGACCACCCAAAGCTGTGCAGTGGTCCAGGGACACTGTCCTGAGAACATAGGCCAGGGTCCCAAATTTTCAAATTGATGGTTTTACTAGGGTAGGGGTGCATCAATGGGGGCCAGCAGGTAGACATCCCAGCATGGGGTAGAGGGATCAGGGATGACTTGTAGTCTATAAACTCGCATGGGGAAAGACCTCAGCCTGCCTTGAGACTCATCCCTACCCCAGGGCCCTATGTTCAGATGCATTGGTCATTATAGATTTACACCCGTCTCCAGGGCAAGGGGTGCTGGACAGCGGAGTCTTGGTCCAGCAGCTTGGGCAGCTACAAATATGCTGTGTGTGAGGCGGGGGTCAAAGTCTCTAGCCAGGCTGTTGTTAATGTAGGTAGGCAGAGAGAAATGGCTCTGGTGATGCCACAGGGTTGGGAGAGGTCATGGCAGGTTTGTCTAATCCCACTGAGTGTCCAGTCAGAGCAGGTGCCATGTGAACCAAGGGTTCTGGGCACAGTCGGGGTGTCTGTGTCGGCTCACTGATGGCCTCCAAGGATTCCATGGTGAGACAGAGAGAGTGGGGCTCAGGAAGCCGAACCAGCTGCTCCGTGTTGCTGGGAATCGAATGCTGCTCTAAAAATATCTACTTTTTTTTTGTTGTTTTGTTTTTTTGGTATTTGTGTGGTGTACGCATATGTATGCCCCTGTGCATAGAGGAACAGGTTGGGTGTCTTCTATTGTTTTTCTATTTATTTATTTATTTATTTATTTATTTATTTTATTTTTTATTTTTGAGACGATGTTTCTTACCAAACCTAGGGCTGACCATTTCTGCTAGGCTGTCCAGTGAGTTCCAAGCATCCTTCCATCTCCCCATCCCCAGTGCTAGCATTACCTGCCCATTAGTGCACAGCCATGCCTGGCTGTTACAAGGGACTGGGGGCTCTAGGCTTAGGTCATCAGGCCCATCGAGCAAGTAGTTGTCCATGGAGCCATCTCTCCAGGCCATAATGTCTATGGTTTGAAAAAGTGAGTTTGAGTCGGGTAGTGGTGGCGCATGCCTTTAATCCCAGCACTTGTGAGGCAGAGGCAGGTGGATTTCTGAGTTTGAGGCCAGCCTGGTCTACAGAGTTAGTTCCAGGACAGCCAGGGCTACACAGAGAAACCCTGTCTCAAAAACAAAAACAAACAGAAAAAAAGAAAGAAAGAGAGGAAGGAAGGAAGGAAGGAAGGAAGGAAGGAAGGAAAGAAGGAAGAGTGAGTTTGCAAACCAGAACGGGTCTGGGTTGAGCTTGCCTGGTCAGGGAGGAACAGACCGAGTCCCTCAGGTGTCAGATGTGAGACCTCAGACTCCATACCATCATGGGCAGTGTCTTCTGCTGCTCTTGGGGGATATCTGTGGGGAACCCAAGTGGTTGCAATTTGCAAAAGAGTCAGAGAGCAGCTGAGGGTGATGTCTCCAGGCCCATGCAGTGGAAGTAGAGGTGAGGAAGGTGAGGCAGGAGCCAAGGTTCAAAAGTCCCACCCCTGCTTCCCTCTCCTACTCCTGTTGAACTTTCCTCTGGTTTCTGCTGTTTTCAGGAAAGATGAGAGGCTTCTCCCAGCTTGCTGGGCTCCATGAGTTCTGGGTGGACAACAGCACCTCAGTGTCTGTGCCCATGCTCTCAGGCACTGGCAACTTTCAGCACTGGAGTGATGCCCAGAACAACTTCTCCATGACGCGAGTGCCCCTGGGTGGCAGTGCCACCCTGCTGCTGATCCAGCCCCACTGTATCTCAGATGTCGACAGGGTGGAGACCCTCATCTTCCAGCACAACTTCCTGACTCAGATAAAGAACCCACCTCCTCGGTAGGAAGTGTGTGGGGACCCTTGGGGAGAAGGGTTGCATGAGTGGCACCCGCTGTGTGCTCACACATCAGCCTGTCCAGGTCTGTCCATGTAAACAGCATGTCCTGTTACCGCCCCTCCCCCCATCCTGCCATCATGAGTGGTGGGGTTGTGGGCATGGCTGTTATCCATGAGGCAACAGACACTACCTTCCTCCACAGGGAGGCAGTGAGCCAACTGGGGATGTTTTAGGGTCACTATTGTTGCAACGGAGCACCACGACCAAAAATCAAGTTGGAGAGGAAAGGGTTTATTTAGTTTACACTTCCAGATCATAGTTCATCACTGAAGGGAGACAGAACAGGGACTCAAATAGGGTAGGAACCTGGAGGCAGGAGCTGATGCAGAGGCCATGGAGGAGTGCTGCCTACTGGCTTGCTCCTCCTGGCTTGCCCAGCCTGCTTTAATATAGAACCAGGACCACCAGCCCAGGGATGGCACCACCCACAATGGGCTGGGCCCTTTTCCATCAATCACTAATTAAGAAAATGCCTTACAGGCCTGCCTGCAGCCTGATCTTAAGGAGGCATTCTTTTAGTTGAGACTCTTAGTTTGTGTCAAGTTGACATAAAACTATCCAGCATAGACAGGGGCCATTATCTTATTAGCATTTTGGTTTTTAGAGAGGGTCTAGAGTTTGTGATAATTCCCCTACCTTTTTTTTTCAAGTGCCAGGATGATAGGGATGAGGCGCTGTGTAGCGAATAACCTGTTATTCAAAAGCCTCTTTGGCTTTTCCAGGGAAGGTGCTCCTTATGCAACCAGGCTGACAACAAAGGGCAGACAGCTGCCTACCACCAGCAAGCTCTCCACAGTAGATGTTCCAGGTCCTCCTCTTGTTTCAGGAGGTTTTTGTTGTGTTTATTTTTGAGATGTTCCTTGGGGGTGACAATGTCCTGGATTGTGTGACCCTTCCTAGGGAAATGCAAGCAAATATGTATTCACCCCAGATAGGGCACCGACTTCAGACGCAAGAATCTATTCCTTCTGAGTAGAATTTGGTCATTCAGAGCATTCACTGCGGTTACTTCATTGGGCAGCATGGGCTCACGGAAGCTGCAACTCTGGAGCTCCCTGCACAACCTGGAGGCCGCTCTACCAGTCTCCTTTCCCCAGCAATGATTTCCTGTTTATACAACGCTGAGAGGAGCCTGTGAATCTTGCAGTTCACAGTCCAGAACATCTTTCTCCAGCTGTCTTATGCACCTCCTTCCTGAAGGGACTGTTTCAACTCAGGACATAGCTACACAACCCTAGCTGGCTGAGCACGTAGTCTCTTTTCTCAGTGGGTGGGAGCTCCCCAGCCGTCTAAAGGCTTTATCTCCACAGGGCCATCCGCCTGACTCTGCCCCAGCTGGAAATTCGAGGATCCTACAACCTTCAGGACCTGCTGGCCCAGGCCAAGCTGTCCACCCTTTTGGGTGCTGAGGCAAATCTGGGCAAGATTGGTGATACCAACCCCCGAGTGGGAGAGGTGAGTGCTGGTGTGGCTGCGTCGCAGGGGAGGGAGGGTAGATGGCCACATGGAGGAAGCTATGCCCAAGGCCAGCAGGGCAGGAAGGAAAGAGCAGGCCCAGTAGGCACTGCCAGGGCTCTCTGGCTCCCAGTGACATGGGTGGGGAACAGTGGTCTCCCTCAGCATTTTTGGCATCTCTGGTTCCAGGCCCACCTCTGTTCCTGCTTAGTCCAGCTTGCAGGACTAAGCTGTATAGATTAGGGTGGGGGATGCCCCATGCCCTGATCTGCAGTTTTTGTGGGGAGCATCTCAACAGTAAACTGAGAACTATGTAAAACAGAGGATGTGCCTGGATACTGTTGCCAAGGATGCTGGGAAACAGAGGGGAGTCACTGTAGAAGACATGACCTCAATGTGACCCCAATGTGTGGTTTAGCCAAATATTGGAGAGTACCAAGATGGCAGGTGGAGATGAAGACATGGGGCATTGCTGAGCGGGAGCCTCTGTGGGACCCTCTCTGGGTGTTGGTGCTCAGCTCCCACTTGGAGGACAGGTGTGTCCACACTTCCTTCTGGCAGGCTGGACAGTGTGCCCCCTTGGGGCAGTTGAGCCCAGTCCCTGGCCTGGAAATCCCTCCTGAAGGAGAGATGTCTCTGCTTTGCAGGTTCTCAACAGCATTCTCCTTGAACTCAAAGCAGGAGAGGAAGAACAGCCAACCGAGCCTGCCCAGCAGTCTGACTCACCTGCGGCACTGGATGTGACCCTGAGCAGCCCCTTCCTGTTCGCCATCTATGAGCGGGACTCAGGTGCACTGCACTTTCTGGGCAGAGTGGATAACCCCCAGAGTGTGGTGTGAGGCCTCATGTCTAGCCATGGGAACGAGGCCAGTGTTGGAGAGCCATCCTGGGCAAAAATCAGTGCTGTCACCCCTGGCTTCCCATCACTCCTTCTAGCAAGGTAGAGGCCGTCTCCTTGGAGACTGCGCTGACTGAGAATAAATGATGAGCAGCAGAGCTGGCCTCCTGGGCTATGGGTTTGTTTGGACACCGGGATGAAAGCCAGGAGCTGGCACTCTGCTCAGGACTGCCATTCTGGAAAAAATTTGGACCAAACAACTATTTGTGAAACCAAAAAACATTCCCTATTTATTTGAGAACAGAAATTGTGTTTTAACATTAAAATGCACATTGTCCCCTTATTTTGGGTCTGTAATTAGCTCACTGAGTGTGAGACCATGACCTCCAGCGTCCCTACAATGCCTTATGATTTCTTATCCCTGGCAACATGTTTTCAAAACATATTCCTCAGTTTGCTGAGAATTGTCTTTCAATGATAAGCTAAACACAGTATTATCAGCAGAACCGACACACTTAGTTTAGCTGACAGGCTGAGCAGTGTTCGTGAAGCTCTTAACGGGGGTGGGGGGGCAATGTATGCTGGCTAGCGGGTGGAGGAGAGGACTGTCACCAAGTGGCACTGAGAGAGGACCTGGGCAGAGGGGGCTTCCTTTACACTAGACACAGGGTTGCTACTTACTTTTCTACCTGTCTCCTTGAGATTAAACCCGCAACTTCCAGATCTGGGAGTATGCTGAGGGAGGAGCAAGACAGTCTGTCTCTCTCTCATGTATGTGTGTGTGTGTGTATGTATGTCTGTATATGTGTCTCTCTGTGTGTGGCAGGCAGCCTGTATAAATTGGGAAGCAGGTGAATGATGTAACATGTTAGCCACAGGAAAAGGTCAAAGAGTACCAGGAGAACCCACAGGGCACAGACAGTGGGAAATCCTGTGTTAAAAACACAAAGTCTAGCACTTGGGAGGCAGAGGCAGGCAGATTTCTGAGTCTGAGGCCAGCCTGGTCTACAGAGTGAGTTCCAGGACAGCCAGGGCTATACAGAGAAACCCTGTCTCAAAAAACCAAAAGACCAAAAAACAAAAACAAAAACCCACGGAGTCGCCTCTCTGGCCTAAGCTGGAGTTTTGACTCTGCATGAGCATAGCCTAACCTCGTAGACAGGGCTGCTCTGGAGCTTGGTGTTGAGACCACAGGGTCCTGTAAGGACAGGTAGAGCGTGTCCCTATGACTGAGGTCCATCCTGAGGCACGGCTTTTCCCACCCTAGTCTTGTTCCCTCCTGAAAACTCCTCTCTGGCTTCCAATACCATGATGGCACTTTACCCTGTGGGTCTGGCAATCTAGCTAGTCCATCCCCTGCTTGTGCCAGGCAGCATAGTGAGGGACCTTCATACCATGGTTAACTAGAAGCCAACTCCTTACCCTCCCTGGCCTAAGGCCTTACAGGGATGCTAAGAAAGGCCCTGGTCCAGAGGGAGGTGCAGTAAACTTATTGCTGTGACAAAATAGCAGGCAAAGCAACAAGTCCTGCTGCTCACAGAGACCCGCAATCTTCAGCATGGGTGGCTCTCCTCAGCTTTGCTGGCTTGGCCCCTCAGTTCTTCATGGGTTTATTCCGGGTCATGTCTGAGTGGTGGGGAGAGTGTAGGAGCGGGGCACAAGACAGCTGACCACTTCCAGTGAAGATACACACACAGACACCACACACACACACACACACACACACACACGGGGAAGGGGAGTGCTAAGGCTGGTGTTCAGCTCATTTTCTTGGCTCATGGAATGCTGTTGTAAACTCTTAAAATGGGTCTCTGATATCACTTAACCCCACCTAGAAACCTCCTCACAGGCATGCCCAGGGGTTTGTTTCCTGGATGACTCTAAATTCCATCAGGCTGACAAGATGAACCATCATAGGAGTCGATGGGAGACAACAGTAGTGAACGGATGTCTAGGCTGAGATTGGTCCTTTATGGAGCACAAATTAGGGTTAGTCCTTACTGAAGACCACGATCCCCTAGAGCAGCCAGGTTTGAGTCTGGCCTGCACCCTCCTGCTAGTCCACCTGGTGTCAGTGTCCTGGTGGGACACTGCACAGCTGAGCTCTGCTTTGTGACTGAGCTAGACACCAGCATAAGTCCTGCTGCTCACAGAGACCTGCAGTCCTCAACATGGGTGGCTCTCCCCAGCTTTGCTGGCTTGGATCCTCAGTTCTCCATGGATCCTCCCAACAGAGAACAGTTTGAGCCACAGGCAGTTGTAAGGACTTGCAGGCCCTCAGGGGAGGGAGCAACTCTCATTGATTTTGAACATTTGCCTCCACAACAGAATCACTTCTTCGTAATCAGCTGCCATATTCGTGGTCACTGAAAGCAGCTTGAAAAATGAATGGCCACCCTTTGGTTAATAGGAGGGAGATGGTGGGTTGCAGGTCCCTAAATGACAGACTGGCCTCCTCCTTACAGGTCTCTTACACCAGACAGCAGTAAACTACATGGGAGACGGGTTTTTAGTATGTATGTTGAAGCTGGGAAAATGTCTAACTTTGACTTTAAACCTGCCTGAATAAAACTGACTCTCAACAGGGAAGCTAGGAAACAGTAACAAGAGAGCTGTTTGGGGAGCTAGACCCAAGTCAGAGGCTGTTAGCTTTTGCCCGAACCTCCTGCTCTCCAGGACGGAAACATCCTAGAGTAATGTAATGGTCTGGAGTCAGAGCCAGCAGGGTAGGAGACTAGGCCTCCAGGCCCACTCTTGACCTCTGACTCTCTAGGCTGAGGCCAGTGTGTATGCTGAGTACACAGGCTGGAAATTTGGGTTTGGAGCTATTTTACCTGGGCTTAAATCACACCTGCCAGCCACCTACCCTTAGACGGGAAATAGAAATGTCAGAGTTGGGCTGGGCACTGTGCTCTCTCCTTTCTGGGAGCAAGTGACAAAGCCATTGGACAAGGATAAGCAGGGCTCCTTGGGTATGAAACCATGTGTGTTCAAGACGAAGCTATGCCCTCTCATGACTATTAATAGCCCAGCTCCTTGGTAGAGGCCTGTTCCATGCACCTGAAGCAGCTAGAGGGAGACCTACAAAGATGAGATCCTTCCATCTGTGTCACAGGGACTGTGTGTCACTGAAGGCAGGCGTGATGAGGGCCACTGGGACTGGATTCATAACTTACACATTTGCAGCAGATACTTCTTTTATTTAGGAAATGAATCTTTATGGCCAGCTCTGGCTCTGACAGAGGTGCAGACGGCAAGATCAGAAGTGCTATTCTTCTGTGTCGAGATGGGCTGGCCACTGTGTAGCCTCTAAGGAGGCGCAGGGGCTGACAGTATCTCCCAGGTTGGAGGGTTGGGGACAATCAGTGTTCTACTCTGCATTGGTGCATCCTGCCCAGTGCTTCTGCTGCAGGGCCAGGACAGCCTCATAGCCACACTTGAAGATTTACTTTTACCCTACTGTAGGCATCAGCTTGTCTACACTAAGATTTACAATAAAAATAAAACAATTTGTTCTGTAAACTATAGTAAAAAGCTTTGAATGTCATAAAAACTATCTTCCATACAATGGAAAGGCTTTTGGTTCTTTCTTGGTGAAAGATGGCCCACATACGCTGGGCAGAGGAACAGGCTGTTGCTGGGCGACTCGGAGGACAAGGGCTGCTTTCTTCCCCACTCTAGGTCCTGCCAGGGCTCCTAGGACTGTTCTGCAGTCGCCTGGTCCCTGGCAGCAAGGACGAGCTCTGAGAGGGCTGGGAAGCTCTTGATGTCACTGGTCTGCAAGCCCATCTTTTGTATCTGCAAAGGCCATGAGAATGAACTGTCACCGTGATGAGATCTGAGAGGGAAAGGAGGCTGTCACTGAAGCCAGGACAAACCGACCCTACCCCATTAAGGTAGGAAGTGTTCCCAAAGGAAGGAGGGGAAAGGTTAGGGTTAGAGCAAAGGGCTGGCTTAGTGCAGCCCTTCAGTGCGGGCCGGTGCTTCACAGTCTAAGGAGCTAGCATGTTTGAACCCCTCAGCCCACCATACTAGACTCTAGCCAGGGAAGGAGTCTCTCCTGTGGGCTTCAGAAAATGCTAGGAGAGAAAACCCATGTGCAGAGAACAGAAAAGCAAATTACTCTTTAGTTGGAGTTTTCCATAAAGCACCGTCAGCTCTCCTTTATCTTAGCCCTGCCTCAGACAGCAATGGACCAAGACACGTAGCATGGTAGCGCTTTGTGCTACCGGGTGTCCCACCTGAACAGCAGCAGGGACAGCATATCCCTACTTCTTGCTTTGCCCATGTCTTGCTTGTCAGAGACTTCACATTCCTTATGGAATAAACACGGCAGCAGATATCTGTAGGCTATCTCACTCTTTTTTTTTTTTTTTTTTTTGAGATGGGGTCTTAAAATTCCACTCATGGCAATCCTCCTGCCTAGGCATCCTGAATGCAGGGATAACAGGCTATTGTTGGGCCTGGCTCTTTCTTGACCTGACTGTCAAGAAAGGCAGTTGCCTACATCTGTAAATGGTGGTACTGTGGATGTCACTGCACCCTCATGGGAGGTCTATAAGCTGCCATCAGCCACCCACCATGACGTCAAAATTGGTGCTTTATCTGACACAGGGCAGGAGGCTGCAGGCCCTGCTGCTGGCTCAGGACTGCAGGCAGCAAAAGCAGCTCTGATAGCCTGAGCAAATGCTGAAGCACCCAGGGCACCTGCTGTTGGGTGGGAGGGGACACTCTGGGTCCCTCTGCCTTTTCTATCGTCTACTTCCTGGCACACACTCTTCTTCACAGCAAGTTGGGCCTGGCTCTTTTCTATTGCTGGCCCTAGGGAGGTGACACCCAGCCTTAGCTAGCCTGGCCCTCGGAGCAGGCAAACATTGCTGGTACCTGTTCTCCCAAGTGCTCCACGTCCAGGGCCAGCTGCAGCCGGATCTTGTCGTCATCACTCATGCCGCCACTGGAGCTGACAGGGTTTGTGGCTGGGGATCTCCTGGCTTGCTTGAGGCGCTTCAGGCTTTCCTCCATCTTCCTCACGGAGTTTAGCACGTCTGACACAGTCTCAAAGTACCTTGGACACGAGATGGTAATGACAGGTTGGTAACAGACACTGATGACACCATGCAGAAACTTGCTTTGTAAATAAGAGATTCTTAAGATGGCAATCACATACACAACAGCGCAACTGGAAAATGGGTTGTCATGTTTCCTAAGTCTTCAGCATGATGTTCCCTGAGAGTGCATGGGTGTCTGTTTAGAGCACTAGTCCTGGGGCTGGGGAGAAGGCTCAACAGGTGAGGAGTTTGCTGTGCACACATGATGACCTGGGTTCAGATCCCCAGCATCTAGGATGCCTGCCTATAGTCCCAGCACTGGGATGCAGAGAAAGGACAGTCACTGGGGTTTTTCCAGACAGCCAGCACAGGTCACTTCATGAGCTCAGGCCTCAGTGAGACCTTGTCTCAACAGGTGGAGAATAGTGGAAGAAGACACAGATAGCTGACCTCCAGCCTCCCATGTACATACAAATAAAAACGCTAGTTCTACATACAGAAACTGAGGGCCAGTGTCCTTCCCAGGTGCAGGACCCTCTACAGCATGTCAAGACCAGTCAAGCATTCTGTCTCTTAAAGTACAAATATCTCAGGATTTTCAACAAAGCTTACTTATTTCCAAACTTTCAACATAACATTACAAACAGTCACTTTCTTGCCTGATTGACAAACTGGCTGTGTGGCACTGGGAAGTTATTTGCCTACAAAAACCACAGGATTAGGCACTGTTGTTTCTAAACTGACCCACAGTAAGGTGGGGGTTCGGGGCTGAACTCTGTAAAACGGTGAGTAATAGATCAATAGTAAAATAGAGCCACAGACTCTTCCCTCCTTCATGTGCTGGAGACGGAGCCCAGGACTGCAAGACTGCCAGACAAACACTCCACCACGAGGCAAGAGGCGATTCCACTAGCCATGAGGTGGCTAGGAAGGGATCCAGCTAACTGTTCCTGCCAGGCCTTCTGCTGAGATCACACTGTACATACACAGTCCCTTCCTCCATCCCATCATCTGATGGACCAGCTAGATGGTATTTTGTTACTAGTGGTAATTCTACTGCATCTAAATCTGCTGCGGAGAGGAAGGACCTGGCTGTGCTGAGTGGGGAGGGCAGTAAAGGTGCCCTCATGGTTCAGGGTTGGGGACTCACTGAACCCAGGTCAGCCTGACTGTAGTGCAGATGGAGAAAGGCTGAGGGAGGGAGGGAGAGATGGGATCAAGTGCCTGCCCACACCTTGCCCATTTACAGCTGCGGTTTCTATGTGCAATCCCTGTCCAGGGTGCAGACGAGCAGCTCTCCAGAGGCCACTAGCTTACTTGTGTGTGCTGTCAGACAGAGCTTCCTGCAGCCAGCTCTTCATCACTGCTGCCTGCACCTTGTCCCCATGTCCACTCTGAAGCTGGTACAGTGGCTTCAGTGCACTGTCCACATATGAAGAGGCTGTGCTGGGGACCTCCTGGAATGCCATTGTAAACAGGAGTTAGGGACACAAGGAAGTAAAGAGTCATTAAACTATTAATGTTCAGCAAACAGCTCCATCCCTCCCAGAAAGCCACCAGAGAACCACAGAAACCACTTGGGGGCAGCAGTGTGCCAAAGAGACGGCCCCCTGCCTCTGCTCCAGATCAGGCTTGATTCTGAGGCAGGATACACAGGGCTGAGTCTTGACTCCTCCCACTAGACAGATGCCCAGGGCTGGTTTTACATCCTGTTTAAGTAGCAGGATGGCACAGAGGACTTGGTTCCTTGCCCTGCAGGTGAAGACTGCCCCAGGGCTCAGTGGGGACTGACATGCTGTGCATATTCACATACAGACAAACTTGTGATCCTCCTCTTAGCCTACCAAGTGCAGCGATTGCAGGTGTGACTATCACATAGGCTTTGGTGGCTCACACTTGTAAGCCCAGCAAAAGTCTCAGGCATAGAACTGCCATGTACTTGAGGGTAACCTCAGCTACACAATTCTAAGCTAGCCTGGGATACAAAGTAAAGCTCTATTCTCAAGGTGACGAAAACAAAGGCAATAACAATGGCAATAATGATGATGATGACGATAAACAAACAAGAGGAAAGCAACCTCACACAAACTGTTTTCAAATAAGTCCAGCAGCAAGGAATCCCTTCCTATACTCCAAAATTCTTGCAACACATGGGTAATGCTAACAGGAGCTGCTTAACATGTGAGCAGGAGGGTCATAGCTCACTGCTGGAGTGCCTGAGCGTCTGGGGTAAACAAAAAGGCAGTAAACTAAGTCTAGCACTTCACCATGACCGAGAAAGACAAGCAGAGGAAGAACCAATCATGAGAGAGCAGTAACAAGGAGAGAATGCATGAGGATGAGCTGGAAAAAGAATTCCCAATGGCTCTGCCACAGCCTAGGCATCCAGCAAAGCCTCTGTAGTGCTAGCCAGCTGTGCTCTTGCCAACCAGCACCCTACCCACTGGGCTACCGCACTGGCTGCTAACATATTCTCAATGCTATTCTTCCTAATGTGTTCACTAAAAGAATAAGGAAAATCAGGTATTTCCAATAAAGATTTGTAGGAGTAAGATTAATTAAAAATTTAGGGGGCTGTATGAAGACAAAATAAATTTCAAATGAGTAAGACTTAGAACTGCTATGAAATGGTTTCTTGGTGCTGGGAAGAAGGCTCAGCAGTTAAGGAGACTTGTTGCTCTTGCAGAGGACCCAGATTCCCAGCATCTACACGGGGCTCACAGCCATCTGTAACCCCATTTCCAGGGGATCTAACAGGCAAGCATATGGCGCTTATACATGCATGTAGGAGAAAGTCATATACATCAAGTAAAATAAAAATTTCATTGCTTCCTTTTTTTTCTTTAAAGAAAGTACTTTTCTGGACAGGTGTGGTGCTGCACATCTTTAAGGCTGGCATTCAGAGGCAGAGAGATAAGCAGATGTCTGTGGAATTGAGGCCATCCTGATTTATAGAGTGAGTTCCAGATCAGTCAGGACTCACACACATACAAAAAGTATTTTTCCTTAAAATCCAATGCCCACAGTGCCAAGCACACACCATGAGTTGAGCTGGCTCCTGGCCCTCCTGAGTCCTTCACCTCTGTCCACCCTAAGATCTGACTGTGGTCCACATCTCCCTGGCCCTGCACATCACAGAGCTTTCTCCACAAAAGATACTGACCTTGTTGGTCCTGCGGTAAAGCCTGGGGACCTCCAGGGCACTCTTCAGATAACTGAAGCAAGACTCGCTCAGGTCCTGGACAATCCTGCTGTTCAGAGCGGGGACATGTGCAGACAAGGCGCTCTTGGAGTCTTCCAGGGCCGCTGTGACAAAGGACAGTGGAGTGAGTCACTGGTTTCGCTAGGGTAAGCTTCATTAAAATGTGACCATGACATTTAGAGTGTGCTAAAAAATCAGTTCATTAGTACAAAACCACAATCTCATTTATAGAAGTTAAATCAACAAGCAAAAAAGAAACAGCTAAGGATTTACGACTGGAGTCGAGGTGGTAGTCTAAACACTCCCTGAGTCTAAAGCCTTGTACTTTACAATATTTCTTATTCAAAGTCTGAGTCTAAATTCATTTTTTACCTGAGATAGATGAAAAATTCTTAAAGCCGATCATTTCAAGTTTCAGCTTGACTGTCTCCAGGAGGTCTGGAAGCTGAAACACATTTGGACACTAGTTCCTTCTTTTAATCAGAACGAGCAGCCCTGCATCCACAACCTCAGACACAAGTAACAAGTGTTGAAACCCAAGGCAGAGCCCATAGGTAAAGTTCCCAGCAGGTGGGAGGGTCAGGCTCTGCTTCAGCACAGCCACTGGGCACAGCATGGGGTGCTGGCTGCAAGGCCACTGAAGGCAGAAAAGCAAACCTCACTTTATAGCTCTCCATGACACCAGAATTGCTCACAGAAAATAGGCCACATTCTCTCAGAACACACAATATATTTTATCCAATCACACAAAATATAAACTGTGAAAAGCAAAATCTATCTGGAGGTGTAAATGCTAAGTGTGTCCATAAAGTTCTCTAAACGCTGGGAGCAAAACATGGGCCCAACAGAGAAAGTGGGTGGGGGCTCTCAGACATCTGGGGTAGTGAAGTGAAAATAATTACAGGCCAGCCCACTGTAGGCCATGCCCAAGCAAAGCTGAGCTAATGAGGAAGAGTAGAGCCTGTTATGCTGAGGGTTAGCTTTCTCCTGAGAGCAAGGAGCAGTGGGCACAGGTGTGTTACAGTAGGGACCAGGACGCAAAGATGTGCCCACTCAAAGGTCACTGTGGCGGGAAACATCCTGTAGGGCAGAATGTCCTTGTCAGGTGCGC
The DNA here is from genome assembly GCF_008632895.1 of Mastomys coucha. Classification (NCBI taxonomy): domain Eukaryota; kingdom Metazoa; phylum Chordata; class Mammalia; order Rodentia; family Muridae; genus Mastomys; species Mastomys coucha. The sequence goes on along the minus strand of NW_022196905.1, from coordinate 263,110,117 downwards.
GGGACCCCACAATTCACAGATCCATGTATCCACCAGTGCAATGAAGCTCACCCATTCCTGCAGCCTGCCTAGGTCTGAGACCACATACACCAGCTGAGTGCTGGAGATGGATGCGGTGCCCGCTTCTGAAGGATGGCTTCCTTGGTCTTCCAAAGGGTCTTTGCTGCCAGCCAAAGGCTTTTTAGTCTCCTTGGCAGTTTCATTAGAAATGGGCCTGGCAGAAAGCTGAAAAAGGATTTCAAGGATCAAACCTCGGAGACACGGGGTGTTTGTACATGCTTAGCAGCTCTGCACACACACTGGCTGCAGTGTACAGCATGGCTACCTCAGGTGGGTTTAGGTCCTGCTGTTTTTGGAATTGTGTCTTCTGGGACAGCCAATGGGGTAGGAAAGCCTGAAGAAGTCTGTGAGCAGAGGGGGTCAGGAGAGATAGGCTCCAACTTCCACAGAGCTCCCCCTCCTCCTAGCACCTCAGCTCACAGGTATATCCTCATCACAGCCACACACAGAAGCCATTTTGCCAATTTACAAAGAACCAGAGACTCAAGTCCACAGGGCGAGGGATGGCAGAGCTATGCTGACCTCAGCTGTTCTAGGCCTGTGCTCTGTTACGGAGAGCAGCTGTGCCTGCACTGCCCTCTTTGTAGTGTGCTTCTTTTTGAAGACTGTCTCCCTGTTTCTAGACTTATGCACCGTGAGGACTGGCTTGTGTGTCTGTCCCTGAGGATGTCCCTGAGGTGGCTCTGAACACAGATGTATGCAAGGACCTAAAGCTGTTGCTTAGCTCTTAGAGGCACCAAAAGCCACGGTTCCCGTGTCCCAGTAACGGAGTAAGTGTAGAGACCTACTGGCTGCAGAGGGTCAGGAGAGCCTAAAATGGAGGGGCTACTTCTGTTTTGATGATCATCTCACTCTTTAAATCTTAAACCTATTTATTTACTTTTATTTCTAATATTTTTCATTAAAGTGAACATTTTATTTTCAGGGTGCTTTAGGAATCTGATTTTGAGATGAGAAAGTCACTAGGGTGGGACTTCTCAGTAATTAATCCTGAGCTTGTGGCCAGGTGTTCACAGCTGGATCTGACACCACAGGACACTCTGGACACCCTGTAGGTGTTTAGCCACAAGCCCCTCGAAGTCCTCCCAGTGCTAGCTGGGTAGAGGAGGGCTGCATGGTGCCCACTCACCTCACTGACAAACACAGAGAATCTGGCCAGAATCTGCAGCGTGAGCCTCCACAGACGGTGTGCCAGCAAAGGCAGGAACATCTCATCGGACCAGCATTTGCCCAGGCTGATCCATGTTCTGTGAGAAGCCAGAAGGCAATACGGACTTCCAGCTGGAGAAAAAGCATGGACTCAGGGCACACCATCCGGTTACGGCTGCTTCTCACTCTAGGCATTGTCATACAACTCAAGGTAAAGAACAGGGCATGCTGTGGACCTGTGGCCAACAGAGATGCTAGAACAGCCCAAGACCAAGAGTCTTCACTGTGATGTCTGGTCACTTACTTGACAGTTCCCAGGCATGGGAGTTATCGTCAAACACGACGCTAACTGCCTTAAATGAGTGCTTTCTAGCACACAACACACCAACACACCCAAAGGTGTGTGGCAGCGTGTAAGCTTACACTTCAGTTTTTACTCTTCCTTACCTCAGTTTGGCTACTACCCACACAGAGGAGGTCAGTCCTTATGACTACTTCTGTAGAGATGGACAGGGAGACAACTCCATGACTCAATAAGGGGTTTCAGGATATATCAGGCTGTGTCAGAGCAGAACCTGGAACCTGTGTGCTACAGAAATACTATGTTTCTCAATGGCTACCAAGAATGGTGTGTCATGAATCTGAACACCAGCTACTTCCACCTGCCCAGAGTCCCAGGAGGCCTGGCTTGTGTTCCAACTGAGTCATTCTTAAGACGGGACAGGAGTATGCAGAGCCATGTACTACCTTCCCATAGCTGGGTTGGGGGCAGGAAGAAAGGTAAACTGCAGAAGTCTATAGATAGCTGACTGAATATACAGCCATTCCACACAAATGTGCCCAATCTCAAGAGCTGATCACAGAATCTAGAGGATACAGCACCGCACACAGGAGCACACACAGGAGCACGGCCCTGACATGTGGCATCCAGGAGTAAAAGGCCTGTAACTTTATAAAGCATTCTATGCCACCATATCTCTAAAGCAAGAAATTCAATGAACCAAGACTGCTTTCTATCTGTTGCATAAAAAAGTAAAATGTCTGAGAATTAGCTTATTAGTGGAATGCTTGCTTAGCATGTTACGGGGTCCTATTTTTTTGTTTTTTTAAGATGTTAAGCTAGTGTCCTTACTGCACAAATCCCTGTGTGGTGAGAAAACGCAGGAGCATGCTCAGGACCAGGGCTGAGCTGGCTGGTGAGCTCAGTCAGCCCTTTGAGGGACACCTGCTGTTTCCTGCTGAGCTTACCTGGAGCATCTTCTAGCCCATCTGTGAGGGATGCTTCTAAGGATCCTGCCACTTCTCTGAACCTGAAGAAGAGGGACATGGGTCAGCGTTGGTGCCAGGGGGCATCTACAAGATGCCTCTCCCAGCACAGCCTCCTCTCCTGCCCACTGACACCTGGTATTCTCAGGATGTCTCCCTGTTTGCTGTATAAGAAAGAAACTCCAAACAAGAAGCCACTGTTCTGGAGGGTTCTCTGCTCTCTGCAGCCAGTCTCAATACAAGCCACCCAAGCCTTACTGAGAGGATCCAGTCTCAATACGTGTCACCCAAGCCTTACTGAGAGATCCAGTCTCAATATGCGCCACCCAAGCCTTACTGAGGACCCCCTTAGTTCTACTTCATAGTAACAGCTCAAGGTCACACAGGTCTCCAACCCCCCATGTCGGAAATACCACAGTGAAGAAATGCCCCAAACTAAGACATGGAAAGCCGGCTTGGCACCTGCCTTTGTCACTTGAGAAAGACCCCAAGGCCCTAGTCAACCCTGGGCTCATTGCACATGCCCTTTATCCCCTGCTCGCCTTCCTACTGCAGCCTACATCCTAATGGCAGCCAGTCCCAGCGTCCAGCCACCCATAAGACCTGGGTTCACTAACAGAAGCAACATGTTTGACAACTGGCTGCTTCTGTGGGCACTGTTTCTAAGCTGCAGCCTCTGCACATTCTTGCCATTTGCTAACTCCCTCAGTAATGAGGAATCCTGACTAATGTTCATCTTAGTGACACCTGAGAGTCATCTGTGGCAATGAGCTGAGCAGGTGCCAGGGAAGCCTACAACAACAGCCTGGCCTTGGCAAGAGCAGAGGGAAGGCATAGAAGGAACACGAAGCAGAGAGAGAGAGAGATGGCAAGAGCCTGAGGGAGCAGCTCAATGCAAGGACTAGAGAAAGGGCTACAGGTGGCAGAGGTGCACACCAGCTTCGAGAACTGTGCCTCAGCCCCATAGCATCTTTCAAAATCTACACAAAGCACAGGGAAGCAGACTGATGCAGAGGCCGAGGGCCTGGCTTTACTGTCCACAATGGAACAGTGGAGCCATGTAAGAAGCCCAAGGTGAGAACGTGTCATTGCTATGGTTGCCAGTGGCCTAGAACATAGCACCCAACAGAGAGCATGAAGCTAGAAAGGAAACCAGGTTTAGTTAGCAAACTAGGTAAAGGCATGAGACCCCAAGTTATGTGAATGCTTATGTCAGTTCACAGAAACAATGGGCATGGAGCCCTGACAGCTAGCACTCCACACAGCATGAGACACCTGCTGCTGAACCAAGGAACACAACTCAGTGTTCCTGAAAGAAAGGTGAAAGCCAGCAAGCACAACTGCCTTATGGAGCCTAGCACCTTGCAAAGCTGCTGACTACCATAGTGAGCCCTGATCAGCCATGCTGTACTCTTCAGATGCACTAGAACGTCACTGTCGGTGGGCACTCAGGAGAGGAAACATCTAACTTTAACATCTGGGTTTGGGGGAAGACTCCTCACATCTTTCCTAAGCATCATGGTAAGCGGGAAGTGAAACTACTCTTACAGTGACTCCTGTGGCAGCCCAGCGCAGAGGGGGCCGCTTTCCTCCGCTCTTAGTACCAGACAGCATGAAGCGCATATGTGCTGTGGACATGCAGCTTTGAGGAGGGGACAGGAGACGAGTGAAGATACCTACGCCTTCACATCGCAGAAGGCACTGCAAACTGTACACTCACACAAACGTTCTAGCAGCATACTCCAGAAACTTCAATTCCTCTGTCTAATCTGAAGCTGTTGAGTCATGTGGGCATTTACTTTCTCCACCAGGGACTGAACATCTATGGAAGGGTAGGATCGGGTGAGTGACTGACCTTATCTGAAAGTAAACAGGCAAGTTCCACTTATTGCTGAAGCTGTGATAGGCAGGGTGTGCTCGAAGTCGCTTTACACTGGCCTGGGATCCACACTGCCGTTCAAACCTCCGCACAAAGTCCATGCTCACAGTGTATTTCTAGAACAAGAACAAATGGTAGGAGTTTCTCCATCAGCCAGTTACAGTCAGGAGCACATCCTCAAGACTGCAGCCAAGACTGCAGGGTCAACACAGAATCAGGCAGGAGTGACTGCCCTCAGGGAAGCCTCCTAATAACTCCAACTTCCCCTTCATTAGAGCGTCAGCCATGACCACAGCAATCTGTGCTGCTACCTAGGTGGGAGGGAAAAGCTCATATGAAGCCAGGTGCTCTACTGCAAGTCCAGGGCTTTCTAAATAAGACACTCTGCTTCCAGGGCAGCTCTGACCTTCATATGAGATCATAGACAGAAGATTCATCTCTCCCAGAAGACATCTTTTAAAAGGAAACGAAGAAAGAAAACCCACTGGAGGAGACACTGTATGATTTCTGTGGATGAAAGATGACAGGACAGATAGACACACTAAACAAATGTACTGTCACCAAGACAACCTCCCCTTCCTCCCCCACACAACTAGGAAACACAGCAAACTGCACTTGCCTTCTGTGGTGTCTCCATTCTCTAAGTCCCAGGCTCCCTGCAAGCTCTGCTGGACTTTCTCAGTTAGATAGGGCTCAATTCCATGTCACCAAATCCCTGAACTTAGTTCCTGTCACAGAGATAGGAACTTCAATGGAGACTAAGCCACAGATCTTAAATATTTTTAGCTAGTCCAGGTACCTCTTATTCTCTGGGGGGTGGGGGAGGGGACCTAGGTGTAAGGAGCTGAGACAAAGGCACCTAAACTGTTTCTGGAAACAGCAAGGCTGAAGGAGTACAGAGGACCACGCTTTCACAAGATCAGTGGCATTGGCTTCAAGCTGGAGGCATTTCTTCAAAGAAGTGATAGAGACTCACAGAGAATGCAGCCACTAACCCTGGGCCAGAAGGCCTGCTCAGTCCAGAATTCAGAGTTCAGGTTCTCTCAGAAAGATACCCTTTTGAGCCCAAACCTCTGTCGAGCCACCATGGTCCTTATGAGTCTCTGAAGAACACAGCAAAATAGAAAGACTCCTGATCGGCTCACACCCACACTGCTCCTTCATCCCACGCACAGCATTCAATCTAAAACATACCATTTCTAAAATCATGAAACCTGCTCACACAGCTTATGGAAAACACAAGTCACTATATCATTCAATCTTCTACACGCAGAACAAACAGCACAGTGGACAAACGGGTTTCTCTGGTACAAACTCCATTCATGTCTGAGCCAAAGTCTCAGGTAAGCTTCCTGTGCCTCTCTAGGCAGTGGAAGTACCAACACTAAACAGCACATTAGAAAACCAAGAAAATAGAAATGACCATGAAGGTAATTAACAGCGAGCACTTAACACTCAGGAGAGACCGTTTAGACACAACCAAAGAGACAGTCACTGCCCGGAAGGAAGGTCCCGAGCATCATGTGGAGTGCAGCAGCAGCAAAGGGGCCGAGGAGGATCAAGAGCCTGAGGAATCAAGTAACAACTAGGGAGACAACACGTGAACACTTCAGAATGGATGAAAATACTTGTCTTCACTCGAACTTCAGAGTTCGACCTCTTAGCAAACTACCTTCCCAAAAGAAAAGCAAGGTCATTGTGTGCAGACAAACAATATATATTGATTTTATTATAAAGACATGACATGTGCTATCAGTAAGCCTTACTGTGAAGCAGTGGCTTTCAATCTCCCTAATGCTGTGCCCCTATAATGGGGTTCCTCAGGTTGTGGTGACCCCAACCATAAAATTATTTTGTTGCTACTTCATAAATGTGATGTGGCTATTATGAATCGTAGTGTAAATATCTGATAGGCAGGATGCCTGACATGTGACCTCTGTGAAAGGGTCGTTCGACCCCCAGATGGGGAACTGCTGCTATGGCGCCTTCCAAGGACTGCAGTTAGGAAGAAGAGAAAGAATGTGCTGCTATCCCCCAGGAGCAACAGGCCACAGCAGGAAGGAGTGTCTGCAGAGTGAGGGCTCCAAACACTGGGAAATGCCTTGTTTTAAACACGTCACACAGGAAGTGGCAGGGAGCGGCACCAGGAGCTCACATGGTACCGAGGAGGATGGCACAGAACCTGAATTCCCTGTAAGTTATTGAGTGAAGAGGGAGGACACACCTGTCTCTGTAGAAGGAAAAAAAATCAGTGTAAAGGAGAAAATCCTCCAAAGCCTAAATTGTGAAAGGGCAGGAAAAGGAGGAAAAAAAGGGGAGGGGAGGTAAACACAGGCGTGAACCGGAACAGAGAGGAGCAGAGCACACCCCACCACACCTTTAAAGCCACATAACTAAAATAAATACTGCTTATGAGGAAAGAGCACACCAAACCAAGCTCCAGAACAAGTGCCCGGAGAGGGCTTGGCAGCCAGTGCCACGCTCAGACACCTGTTGGACAGCGCCATCAACGACAGTGGGCAGCAAGCCCACGTGTGGCTCTTGCGATCTTCACGGCTTGCTCCTTTCCCCTACAGTACACACCACACGCATGGGAGGTGCTGGGAATCAGAGCTCAGGTTCTCATGCTTTCCCACACCAGGAGCTCCTACTAGGCCCACAGCTGAAGTCTCATGAAAAACAATTCACGAATACTGGTTTTGTGAAGTCTTAAGACTTTCTAAAGGAGTGCAGAGAGTGTTGTGTATATCTATACACACGGCCTCAAGACTGAATTATGACCAAAATCTAAGATGGGAATGTGACTTGGAAAGACAGCTCAGCAGTTAACTCTTCTTTTTTTTTGTTTTTGTTTTTGTTTTTGTTTTTGTTTTTTTCAAGACAGGATTTCTCTGTATAGTCCTGGCTGTCCTGGAACTCACTCTGTAGACCAGGCTGGCCTCAAACTCAGAAATCCGCCTGCCTCTGCCTCCAAGAGCTGGGATTAAAGGCGTGTGCCACCACCGCCCGGCTTCTTCATCTTTTTTTAATGGGCATGGATGTTTTGCCCATATGTGTGTCTGTGCCACTTGCATGTCTGGTGCCTGAGAAAGAGGCTTCAGAGTCCCTGGGACTGGAGCTATAAGCAGTTGTAAGTCACTATGTGGGTGCTGGGAACCTAATCCTTGTTCTCTGGAAGAGCAGAAGTGTTCTTAGCCACCGAGCCATCTCTCCAGTCCCTGCATATGGTTCTTGTAGAGGGCCTGAGTTTGGTTCCCAGCACACATGTCATGAGGCTGACAATCTACTGTTACTCCAGCTCTGGGGGGGGTCTGATGCTTTCTTCTGTAAACTGCACTCAAGTACACAGACCAATCTCTTCACACATACACATAAGTAGAAATACAATTTTAAGATAAAATAAGAGCATTCTCATTCCTCCAAGTATCATATCCACACTTGAGAGAAGCAGTGTGTATCCAATAAAAACACTCCGTCAACAATCACAGTTTTGCCCTTTAGTAGCCTGAAACTACGTCAATCAAACTGTGACTTTCCTAAGGCACAGGGTATTTTTCAAATGACAAGCCATTACCTGGTGAAAGGCGTCAGGGTCCCCAGGGTTGAAGAGCGAAGGTAGCTTTTCCTCTAGTCCTCGAACTATTTCTGGCCACACAGAATTCACCAAGAAATCATAGCCAGGAACGATAGTGCCTTTCTCACTGTGGGACAAGGAGACAGGATCGGTCAGTTCGCCCAACTTGTACTTTCTGCACTGTGTTTACTCAGAGAGCCTCAGCCTCATCTCACTTGAACTGTTTTGAAGACCATATTTTCTGTGTGGATTATTTTGATTTCACTTCTGGGTCTCCGTGTTACATTGACCCTGATACCCTCACCCACCCTTCTTCCACACTTCCCCAACCCTGTCAGATATAACTCTCCTACTCACAGGCCACCACCCAGACTCTTAGCTAGGGAAACAGCAGCTGTAAGCTAATAGTGGCAGAGGTCAGCTCTCTCAGCACTCAGGAGGCTGAGATAGAAGAGTTCTAAACTCAAGGCCAGCCTGGTCCACAAAATAAGACTTGGTATCAAAACCAGCAGGCTTAGACCATAGGAAAGTAACCCTTGCATTCAAGAAGCTCACGATAAGGTATGGAGGCTCATTAACTTAACTGTGTTTCTCATGCTTAAGAGGATTCAGCTCTGAAATTCTACTACACTTCATGTAAAATTTTGGTCACAATCCCAATATGAGATGACACTAAGTTAGTCTGTGTGCTTTCTGCTGAATGTCCTACACTAGGTGCTGGATTTCTCATTTGAAAACTTGGCACCGAGTTCAGAGCACACACTCAAGCTCACAAAGAGGGTTCTATATGATAGAGGTCAGCTGGCAGTGCGGGACCAGACAGCTAAGGCCTCCTCCACTGTGCCAAGGAGGCTGCCTCATGCCCACGAGCACTTTGAAAGTCTGACAACTGGGAGAACGCTCAGTATGCTGGTCTGAGAAAGTATATGGCTGTCAAGAAGCCTGGAGTCTGGAGCTTGCTCAGGGTCCTCCCAGGTCATAGAATGGTCAGATGGCAATGGTTAAACAAACCAGTATCTATTGACGAAGGGAAACTGACCAAAGGGAGAAGAACTGAGGGCAGTCCGAGGTGAACTGTGGACACTGGGGTCAGCTGGATGGTAGGTAGGAGCTATGGCTGCCATGGACATAGCCCTGAGGTTAAGCTCAGCACCACAAAACCAGAAAACTGCTCTGGTTACAGAATGGGATGTGGGCCATGAAAAGAACACACTCCCAGTTTAAACTGGACTTGGGAGGAAGGCAGCTAAGAAAAGGGACATGGAGGGGAATGGAGGCTCCATCCAGAGGCAGCTTGGGCCTTGGCTTCATCCTGCACTTGAGCTGAGACCTGCTCATGAGCCAGCCCTGGGGTGCAGCTCAGGCTGAGGCCGTTCCCTACCTTGACACAGCTCCTCCTGTGACTTCCCGGAGAAGGCGGCAGTGCTGAGGGACGAATTCCAAAAGCTTGTTGTACATGAGCTGAAGGCCACTGGGGTGAGACTCAACAAACTGCTCAACAATCACCTACAGACAAATGAAAACTATTTAACAATGGCATTTAAAAGGAAACCATGAACTAGATACTACAGAGGTGGGAGGGCCACTTGGGCCACTCTCTGTTCAGCTGTTATTGTTTGTTTTCGGTTTTTTTTTTAATTTATTTATTATTTATTTATTACAAGTACACTGTAGCTGTCTTCAGATACCAGAAGAGGGCGTCAGATCTCATTATGGGTGGTTGTGAGCCATCATGTGGTTGCTGGGATTTGAACTCATGACCTTCGGAAGAGCAATTGGTGCTCTTACCCGCTGAGCCATCTCACCAGCCCCTGTTTTTGTTTTTTAAGACTCTCACTGTGTAGCTAGACTGAAACTCACTAAAGAAATCAGGCTGGCCTAAAGCTCACAGAGGTCTGCCTGCCTCTGCCTGCTTAGTGCTGGTAGACTAGAGATGTGGATCCTCATATGCAGGTGGGCTGTATATTTTCTAAATACTAACACTACACTGGTCACATTCAGAACCAGTGGCTATGTTTACCCATAGCTCTGACTTGAAGAAGGGAGGAGGAGGCTAGGTGGCAGACACTGGCCTGAGGCTGAAGACCTGCTTCCCCCAGGACAGGCCTAGGTCAGAGCAAAGCCCCATTTCAGTTCCTCACAGCCTAACCCTGGCATCTCCTATCAATACTGGGCCTAGAACAAGGTCTGAGGCAGATAAATAAAAATGTATTTCATGGATATATTTTAATTTTGGTTATAAGATTGAAACTCAAATTATAATATAACAAAAATCCATTAAGTTTTAAAAGACAGGAGGCTACACGTTACTCAATGGTATCTGTAAATGAGAAATGCTGCCCACAGGTTCATATCTGAGTGCTCGGTTCTCAGAGGCAGAGCCTTGTAGAGGACGTACTTCACTGTGGGCATCTGTTGAAGGTTACAGCCGTACGCTATCTCTTATTCCTGCTCTTGCCAGCATGCACTGCCCTCTCTGCCTTTACCATTTCTGTTCCCCTGGAACTGTATGTTAAAACAATTCTTTCTTTCTTAAGTTAATTCTGAATGGTGTTTCACCTTAGCAACAGAAAGCAAACTACTGTACTCAGTATACCACAAACTCCAAATGCTTTTTTACGTTATCACTCCAGACTCAGTCGAGTGAAACACTCAGGCTTGTATCTGTAAAATGCCCACTTACTGACAAATGCCAGCACAGTTTGTTCTCTTCCTTCCACAGACAGCTACAGAGTGTAACAAGGTAAGAACATGGGAAACTGAAAACTCATTTTAGCAGTTCTAAGGTTGCCCAGGATTAAAATTAATCTCTGTACTTAATGACAAATGTGTACATGGCAGGCTGGAGGACAGGCCAGCCCTCTGCCATCACAGGTGTTGACAGTTCCCAGCAGAACACACAATCCCCTACCGATAGCTGATCCAACAGGTCAAGTCCTTTATCTCTGAACATCCCCACTTCCCAGCCCCATGATTCTGCCCCGTTTCTCAAGCCTGGACCAATGTCATTTGTTCCCTGAAGAGCAGTGGGTGATTGTTATACCCATCCTTTGCATGCCTCACTTCTCTGGACCCTGCCAGTACTGTACCAGCTGTTCTCTTAGTCTAGTCCACCAACAGGACCAATGGTTAAATTGTTTTCTAGTGACTTAATTGGGTATAGCTCACCACGTTAACAGAGCTAAAATGTTTTGACCCATGCCTTCTTTCTGGGTGGGATTAACAGCAGAACTGAAGACATATCCAAGCTGCATCATGAATGTCCATCAGAATGTCCTCAGTTCCAGTTGCTAACTATGAGCAGGACCCTCTCCTGCATGCAAGCAGACACAGCTCCTTGAATCTCTGGTGTACCCAGCACTACTCCTTACACCAGCAGCACGGACCTCATTGACATATGGCTTCACTAGGACTTGGCCAACCAGAGCTTCTGCATCCCGAGTCTTGTCGATGGTGGCATAGGTACGCAGGCAGTGCCGGATGATGTCCACATCTGAGGTCTGCAAACCTTCCAGCAGGAGGCCTTCCAGAGATTGCTGCAGCATGGCTGTGATGCCAGCTATGCGCTGTGGGAACATCAGAAAGCTCACACTCAGTGGCTCCCAAACTCCAAAGGGCTGTACACACATTGATGCGTAACCTCACGGAAGGCAGCATGTGGACATTTAAGGGGGAACCCCGCCTAGGGTAACAGCCAATCACCTCCCATGACCTGTTCTCCAAGTAGATCACTGGCTGGAAGAATGAGAAATGTCACTTTTCTCTGAAGTTTCGAGATAAATTAGTTTCTGACAGACATTATAGATTTAAAGAGTTCAGCTCCCAGTACCCTCACTGCATGACTTACACCCACCTCTAACTTCAGTTCCAGGAGACTTAAAACCTTCTTCTGGACTCTGTGGACATCTGCACACATACAAGCAGCACACCCATACCCACACCCACGCTAAATGGTTTTTTAAAAGAAAAAAGCTCAGTCTAGGTCTTTGGGAAAATTCAATGTTAACTGTGCCATCTGGCATCAGATTTAGAGTGCTACCCCTACAAAGTGGAGCATGTGACTTAGTCTTTTCACAAAATCTGTAGGGATTGACACTTGGAAAATAGAAGTCTTAAAGCCAAAACCCAAGCCTGGGGTCAACATCCTGTAACTCCAAATCAGTGCCAGGCATGCTGCTAGATAAAACCAGACTAAGATTTTCTGCAACCCATAGCCCAGCCCCATCCACACTTACAGGTCTCACTTTGTCCAAAAGGGGCATGCCCTTGCTTTGCACAGCATGAAACTGGAGCTGGTTAAATTCTGTGGCAATTCTCTCCAAAACCTGTCCAGTCAAGAGTGGGCTAGGAGAGACAAGTAGAGAATATAGCTGCAAAGGTGTTGACTTCTCAGAGAACATGGCAGCTGACTGGCCATATGAATTCAGCTTTGAGACAGTGGCCACCTTGCCATAAGATCAAAATCAATCTTTGTGCCATCTGTCTCCTCCCGATCGGCATGCCCACATCATTCCAGCTGCAGTGGGCTGGGCCAGTGCTAAAGTGCGCGTGACTGGTGCTGCTAGGCTTTGTGCTTCAGGGCTGCCAGGTTCACAGGTGCCATGTCCTAGCACCTCTCTCCAAGGCCAGCTCCCAATTGCCCTCACTGTCCCTGTTCTGACTGCATGTCTCTGCTTCTGTGATCCCTCAGTCTTCTTTTCTTGTTACCCATGTAACTCCCTGTTTCTAAATTACCTCTGATACTTCTTAAACCCTTAGCAGTTTTGTCATTTTAGTGAAGCTGGCCTTCTAGTAGCAATAAATATGACCCCTGAAATACCTTTCAATTTAAATAATAGCTTAAAGTTATGTGACCAATAGTTAAAAGAGTACTCGCTGTATGCTGCAGGTCCTAGAGAGAAGGCATTCAGTGAGAATCTGGCACAAAAATACAATGTGGGCATCAGTCCCCTAACACATGCTATAAGTGTCAACGCCATTTGAGGAGAGGGAGAGCAGCAAGGGACAAGTGGTTTACTAAAAGAGCTGAGCATGTGGAAACAGCACAGTGAGGCCATTGGACGGCCTGACCCTGGACTGTACCATCAGAGCTTCAGCGTGGAAGAGAAAGCTGCCCAGAAGATGCTCGTGTCTTTAGTGTCTGCAGCTCTTCTGGAGCCTGGATTGCTTATGTCTAGTGTCTAAATACCTCTCAGCCTAACTGTTCACTAATATGCCCTTGTCTTCCCTCTGTGACAGTGACAAGTGTTGATCTGAGCTAAGCAAACCTCCTAGAGGTGACACAGAACAAGGTAGGCACAGGTCACAGGTGTAGTTACCAGGAAACCTATTCTTCTTCCCTAGGGCACTACCTGGCACCTTTATTGGGAACCTGCCAGCAACTGGCACTGGTAATGAGGACAGGACCCTGATGCCAGGGACCCAACAATCTGACAGGAAAGGACTCAAGTCAACTGACAGCTTTTGTTCCTGCTAGGTGTCTGCAGCAGGGAGGTGGAGGTCAGGGGAAGCTTTCTGTGGTAACTTCTGTACATTCTGATTCAGAACTGCATGAAACTTTCTAGAGCAGGAGGGATCTAAGTGTCTAAGATGACAGAGGGAATGTCACCAAGCCCCACACTTTAAACTTTTACTTCCATTTACACAGTGCCACACCAACTTGCCATGTCTTATGCATTTCGAGTGATCTGGGCAGTCACGGGGAGGTGAGAATGAAAGAAGCCATGAGGAAGGATGGGGTCTGTACACTGGGCTCAAGTCTCAGACCTGCTCCTGTCATGGAGCCTCAGCAGGCTCCAGGAACTCTGGAGAGCTGTGTCACAAAAGGAGGCCTAGGGGTTTAAATTCATAGACTGACAGGGTGGGAGGCCAGGCCTAAATCTGGCATGGAGGAGAAAGTGAGAAGAGGCAGGTGCAGTCATGACACAGCATCAGCCTGTAGTGCCAGCCTCATGCACAGTGGGAGTCTGTTTCTCCAAGACTCTAAGCTGGCACCAGGCAGGCAGTTCTAGAGATGAGAGACAGAAGGCAAGGGAAAGAGCTGTTTCACCCTGGAGAGCAGGGAAGGACAGAGCACTCGCTCTCTGGGATGAGGGAGAAAGGCATGAGTGGAGCTTTTCTGCCTTGGGCAGAGGGAAGAGAAATACATGTGTCAATGTCTCCTCTATGGCTGCACTGTCTGAGGAGCAGCTGGAGAGCCTCGGTGAGTCACATTGATCCCAGTCTGAGGCTGGAAGAACTCATGCGCATCAGACAGTTCAGTGTCCCTTGAAGGTCACAGAGGCCTCCTAGGGTGTGTGCTATGGGCAGAGTTCTGAGACTGTGCCTGGACTGAGCAGGGATGACAGGAAGGACAGGAGAACAGGTGTCCAGGAAAGACGCTGGGGTTGGGGTCAGGAGAGCAGCCTGGGAAGGACTGTCTCCATGTGCTGCAGTGCAGGAAGAGCAAAGTCAATGCCACTCCCCCCACCCCCACCCAGCATGGCATCCAGCACCCAAATGTGAGCACCACAGGCACGTGCCACCACACCTGGCTGAGTCACTTTTGAAAACACTAAACTAGACTCAGATTCCAGCAACAAGTCCCACTCAAATAAGTTTTAGACTGGATGTGAGGTACTCAGCAAAAACACTTACCTGCTTCCTTCTTGTGAAGACACATCTTTAGAACTTTGAGAGTTTAAGATTTTTTCAATTTTCTCAACCGATCGAATAACTTGTATAAGTCTCAACACACTCATCTATAAAACGGCATCAAGCAAAAAGCAAACCAAAATGAAACACTTATCAGGTTGCTGAGTCTTAATTACCTCATTTCCTTATTTTAATAAAGGAGAGGCAAAGGTCAACATTATAAATTTTAAATATTTTTACATAATCCTCAATTCCCAAGGATGTGAATTCAATTCTGGCTTTCCTACAGTAAATTTCAAAATTTTATCATAGTTAAATGACAAAAAATAAGATAGCAATCTTGCCACCCCTTACATTTATTTTCTTAAAATGCATTTCCACGTTTTAGTTTCCAATATACACATCGTCTTTAACTACATAAGCAGGGTAACCTACATCCTCAAGTGTCAGGTCAATAAATGAACTTACTACTGACAAAATGTCCAAAGCGGGACAAAGGGGACACGAGGTTCAGTGAGGTGATGCCCAGAAGGACGAGCTGCTGGCAAACACTGAGCTCCAACCTCTCAAAGTGCACAAGTGTACCCTCTGTGCTGCGGACAAATGGCATGCTAGGCTAAGCTTCACTTTTACTACCTAATTTACTTAAGCTAGTGACCACTCAGGGACATCTGCAATGCTGTCTTATTTCATTAAGTCCTGACTGATGAGCAGGAACAGCCTGGGGGAGGGGTGGGGTGTTCATGGCATGTTACACACTGCCTTAAAGCATTAACATTATCCTCTCTCCTTAGTGAGACCAGGGATGAGAAGACCCATCTGCACAGTACTGATGCCATCATTCTGCTCAGTAGAGTGCCCAGGGAGAGGAGACCACAGGGCCCACAGCAGTGATAAGGCATGAGGCAGAACCAAGGTCTGGGGTAGACACCATAATGTACCTTTTTCTTCCTAATGTCTTCTTGCTTAGTCATTCGTTCATCTACTGCCAGAATTCCTTCACTGACAGATGACCTAAGACTCTTGAGAATAATAAAAAAAATTTGGCAAATATTAAATGTAACATTATAAAACTGACACACTCAATTCTATTTTTTTTTTTTTTTTTTTTTTTTTTTTTTTTTTTTGGTTTTTCGAGACAGGGTTTCTCTGTGTAGCCTTGGCTGTCCTGGAACTCGCTCTGTAGACCAGGCTGGCCTCGAACTCAGAAATCCGCCTGCCTCTGCCTCCCAAGTGCTGGGATTAAAGGCGTGCGCCACCACCGCTCGGCTCAATTCTATTTTGTAAGCCTTAGTATACCCAGGCCAATATTCAGATATCAACAAAGTTACAAAACATGAGATGGAATGAATCCCTGTAAGGTACCTAAGATATGGAGGCACAATGAAACACAAAGCCAAGGTCACAGCAGACTAACTGCCGAAGAAGTAACATACAAGTGACACCACAGTCAGCCGCAGTGGAGGAAGGACAATCAAAGCCTGTGTTTGGAAGCATCTGTGATTGAAAGAGGGTGCAATATGGTGGAGACCTTGCAGGTCTGCAAACACACTCGGGAAAGATCCTTAGAAGGTCAGAGAGAATGGGGACAGCCCCACTCCCAGTGGGAGAGGCATAGCCTGGCTTTTGCAGGCTTCCCTTTGAAGAGAAGGAAAAATTAGGGGTCAGGGAGCGGTGTTGGCTTCTGCAGACTAGAATCTACTCAAGCAATATGGAAAAAGCATGGTAAGAATGGGGAAGTTCAGACCAAGAAGCCAGAAGAACAGAAACACCAGTGTATCCAGGAGCTACTGAATTAGGCCAACTGGGAAATAGTCATGAATGAAGGTGATGAAAACTAGGGTAAGTGGGGAAATCACACTTTCTACAGAAAAGTAAATTCTCTCAATGTTACAAAGTACTACAGTAATGGCTACTAACAAGGCAAACAACAATTCCCCATCTCAGGATCTCAAAGGCCAGCTTCAGGGTTGAGAAGCAAACCCAGCAGTCTGGCTGATGTGTCTAGGATGTGGTGGCAAGGCAGACAGTGGGACAGAGGGAAGGAAGAACAGAGAATGAGCTGGCATGAGAGCTGGATGCTGGCAGAGTCCATAGAAAGCTGAGAGACGGGGCTGTGGGAGCTCCAGGCAGTCACAGGAATGTGGAGCCCAGCAGTGGACCACACAATCAGTCGCTTTCACTCTGTGGAGAGTAACTCAGAAGAGCTTCAGGAAAACCAAGCAGCAGCTCAGCAGCAGAGCTCCTCGTGAGCTCCAAGCCAAGCTCAGGGCACTGCAGCCTCCCTCCTTCCTTCCCTCTGGAGGACGCCTGACACGGGCACCATTTTCCCACCACTGTGCGCACGTGTCACATGTTCAGACATGGTCTAAGGCTTCTCATGACCATGGTGACACACACAGGCCACCTTGGGACTGAGCACCAAGCATGTGAAAACCTCACAGTACCAAAGGGCCTGGCAGTCAGGGGACCTGAGACTGTGGGAGGAACAAGCAGACAAAGGATGGGATGACCCCAACCTCCACTGTAACACTCACTCAGAAGTCAACCCCCGGTGGCTTTCTTGTGCCACATCAGAGAAACATTTAAATTCTTGTGTGTAGGTTATTCTGTTAAATTGGTGTCCTCCTTCAGTTGCTTGGGGTTTAAAGAACCTTGTGGGCCAGAACCCTAATCACACATCATTTATCACCTGGTAAAATACTTATAAAATAATAGATACTTAGGATACAAGCCAGTTCCAGCCAGGTGGCTGGTCACTAACAGGCTGAGTCTTCAACCCTCCTCCAGCCACTTTAAAGCCATGTACTTGAAGACTCTGCCCTTAGTCATGTTGCAGACAGAAATATCACATGCTAAAACAGAGAATCATTTATCTGCAACGTTTGAGATGAAAACTAAAACTACTGACCACTAAAACCAACAGACAGACTAGGATCTCGGATTCCTAAGCAGATGGGAGGGAGCACTGTGCTTCATAATAAACCACTGAGTAACAGCTGGGGAACTTACCAGAACCTCTTCTCGTAATTGTCCCAAAGGCACAGAAAGTTGGTTGAGGGCTCTGTCCATGCCAACCTAGAGGCAAAATCATGACAGCTCAAAATCATCAGTCCTAATCCAGTGTAACAATCTAAGTGCCCATGGCCACTTTTGGCAGAGTGTGGCTACCCATGAAGACCATGAGAAGAAGGAAGTCACATAAAAGCCTCATTACATATAAGCATCTTTGGAAGATTCAGGGTTTTGTGATATTGGGGTGAGCTGAGGACGAGTGCTCACTGCTAAGTCCACAGCAAGTGTACTGACTATCATCTGAACATGATGGTTTCCAATTGGCTGGTGCCAGAGTCTAATAAAGAGCATCTCACCTAAATCCGATAACTCTTGGGGAAAATCCAAATTATACATAGGGAAATAATCTTTGAGTTTCTAAATCTATTGGAACAGTCACCTTAATAACTGCAGTACATTCACAAAGCAAACACAGTGCATTCATTTTCATGTTTCTTAAGATTCCTAGAGGTTGTGCTTTCTATATTTCTTAGGACAAACACTTAAAAGCAAAATAAAATACGAGTAAGTCTTTAAAAAAAGGAAAAAAAGAACTCTTTGAGAGTATTAAAATCAAGTGTTCCCATGCTACTCTGACCAGTCCCTGGCATGCTCCACATGTTCATGAAGGCCAGCCTCCTGCAGATCACTGCTGCTGCTCCCTGCTGGCATTGCACGTGTGTCATTCAAGTGAGTAGGCTCTCCCCAAGAGTGGCTGTCATGTGCTCTGGCACAATAACCTAACCAATGGGACCTCTTGCAAACCTGTCAGCACCCAACAAAGATGGCCCCTTGCTGCCCCTCCCTTTACCATGCTCACAACTAACACCCAACACTAACTCAAGAATAATCAAGCCACACTGAGCATGGTAATGCACACCTATAACCCAGCACTCCAGAGACAGAGACAAGAGAAAACTTTGTGGAAGTCTGTGACCAGCCTAGGCTACACGGTAAGTTGAGGACAGCCAGGACAATAGATTAAGACCCTGTTTCAAAAGTCAAGTATAGTAGCATACACCTTTACTGCAGTACTTGGGAGGTAGAGGCAGGTGGATCTCTGAGTTTCAGACTAGCACATGTATACACAGAGTGCCAGGGCTATAGAGAGTCTGCCTCAACAACAGCAACCACAAAAGCCCATTTCAGGAAAGCCAAAAGTACAAAGAGAATCATAAAACCGTACAGTTTTATGTGAGCAAGAACTAAAATCAAAAGTGCTACACAAGCTCAGTTCTTCGGTGACTGACTGACATTACTGAGTGAACCCTGAAACTATATGGTTTCTACAATGCTGCACTTTTAAGAACCAGCCCACAGGAAAGAGGACCTATGTGCTGCATCACTGACAGGGAAGTGGAGGACGCTCACCAGGTTTGTTGAGAGGTTGACAAAGTCCGCGTAGTCCTTGTTGATGAGCTCCACCATGGCCGTCTTCAGCAGCTTGTAATACAGCTCCAGGTCATCCCTCAGCTCCTCCAGCTGCACCCGCTTCCTGCAGTCAGACACAAAATGATCCACATCGAAATCCTCCTGGAATGAGCAGGAAAGCCAAGTTAATGACACATGAAGACAGGAGGAGGGGACAGTGTACCACTCATGAGGTCTGTCACTCTCACACAGGTGCCCACAAAGGCCAAGGGCGGTCTCCTTGTGATCTCATTCTACAGGGAACTTAAGTTTCTAAATTGACACAATTCAGTTAAGGCTCTTCTAAAAACTGAAACAGCTTTCTTCCCTGAACTTTAAAAGTATTAGACATTCAGTCTAAACATTTCAAGCCAATAGACTATGAAACCCAGAAAGAAAAAAGAAAACGAAATCTTCGTGCTTTACAAGATATACACTTGACACTGTGGTTCACATGCACACCTGCACACATGCACCTAATGCTTCTCCCAGAAAACAACACAGCTCTGGTGTATTTTGTAACACTGAGCTTGCACTTGAGTGTCCACAGCCTGGGCTTCCATGGAACTGGCAAGGAGCCCAGCACTTCCCATTGTGGTCTCTCAGGCCACCAGGCTCTTAGCTTCTCCTCCCAGTATCAGAAGCTCCTGGTAGGCTGATGCAACTACAGCTAGCAGATTACCATCTATTTCACCTGTGACTGAGCGAGCATCTTACTAGTGGACCTGCTTCAGCTAGTGTAAGGCCCAGAACGCATTGCTATGATGGCATAATTCCATTAACGGTGTACAAATCAAGAGTTTGGCTGAAAAGAGGTGGTCATTTTCCTGAGACATAAAGCCGAGCTTTGGAAAGACTGGAAACAGGCAATTTGCTAAGACCAATTTTACTGGGTCACGTAAGGGTAAACCCAGCAGGACAGGGGTGGGAAAACCACAAATCCAGAAGAGTCTGCAGCAGAGCCTTTGCGAGTGTCCACAGGTTCTCCTGCCACCGAGAGAAACAAAGTGAACACAGAAGAGACCATACCAAACTGGAGCTGGCAGAGTGACTTCAGAGTCATGGCAGCAAAGAACATATGGGTACTCAATATCTCAAACTAAAACACTAAGGTCTGCACACACCACTTCTTCAGGTACCAGTTAACATGGCAGTCAGCCAACCAAATACCACGACCATCTAGACAAAAAGACTTCCTCCAAACCAAAGCACCGCAGCCACCTACAGAAAAGCTATCCGCGTCTCCTTCTGCAGCCATAGCCAGAGGCTGTGGGAGAGCATGGACCACAACCCAGCAGAGTATTAGCAGGTATATGACCTTGGACAAGACATCTGACAAGGGAACTAAGTGTCTTATTCCAAGTGACTTTTATTTAGGGTTGCTTGTTGTCACGGCACAGCTACTTGATGTAGAATCAAAGATATTCTAAGTAGCTTGGTTCTAGCCTCGTACGTAGACAAAAGGCTAAAAATCAGTAGTAACTTAGTTCACTAAGGTAGCAGGATCAAGAGTTCAAGGCCAGCTTGGGCTAAACAGCAAATTATTGTTTAAAAAGAAGAAGAAAAAGAGAGCAAAGGAAAAGAGCTTCCGGTCTGCATGTCAAGCAAAAGGGGTGCTAGGTGACTGCCAATGCTGTGAGGGGGTGGAGGGGTAGGGATGCCCTGCTGTGGTGTCACCAGGGAAGATGAGTGCGACAGTTGATCCTGTCAGCTGGACAGGATGAGAGTCACAGTGGAGACAAATCTCGGGGCATCTCTGTGAGGGTGTCTCTACAGAGTGAGCTCAGCATTAGCATCCATTACTTTCTGCTCCCTAGCTGCAGGTGCGAAGTGACCAACTAGCGACCTTAAGCTCTGCCACCGTTCCTTTCTGCCATGGTGGTCTGGCTGTAACCCCTCAAACTGTAAGCTGAAACAAACACTTCTCTGAGTTGCTTTCTGTCAGGTATTTGGTCCTAGGACTGAGAACAGAACACAGCGAGACAGTAATAACAACTCTCCAGCCAGAAACTGTGAGCAATAGGGATTAACACATAGAGAAGAGAGAAGACTAGAACCAGGACAGCAGAAAGCCAGTGGGAAGGCGTAACAGAGAACAGAGTGGGACTTGGGTATGTGTGTCATGGAAAGAGAAAAAGAAGGGATAATCATCAAGCTTGTGAGCCTGTGAATGTAGAGGCTCGAAGTCTCAGTGCAGCTGACAGCACAGGAGAGGGTCAGGCCACAGCAGCCACCAGGAGGGAGCCCACAGATGTGGGACTGAGGCTGTCATCAACAAGGTGAGGATGCTCTGTGTTTCGTGAACAGGAATGACGTCACATGCTGGCTGACAGACAGGAAGGATGTCATGTCAGTGTGCCCAAGCACACAGTCTGACCTTTGTCAGCAATATTGCCTTCTACTACCAACACCTACTATCCTGCTTCATTGGCTAGACAGCAATCTCCTTCACCAGCTCCTCCTTCTAATACAATGATAAAATCCTGTAAGCTCCCATTCAAGGGTGACACCACTTCATGATGGAACTGGGTGAAACACAATCCCTCCTATGATGCTCGGGGCACGTCAGTTCCTATCCCATCCCACCTACATTTCTGGTTTGGATCCTGACATTCCTCCACACTCCAACCACCACAGACCAAGCACAGTCTCTGAACCTGCACATGCTTTCTCACGCTCAACAACCAAGTCACACCTTTCTGCCCCATCTCCTCAATTCTAGACTTGTAGTTGGTACACAGTAGGGTGCTCAATGAGTGAGCAAACATCTGCTGCCACTGCTCAGCAGGCTGACATCATCTTGGCAAGATAACATGTTTCTAATCAAATGACTGCAATCCACATAGTCTCAACTCTCCCAATGTGTATCTGATATCCTAATCTTGTAAAAAACAAAAATCTATGCTACTGAAAAATATGTTGAATACAATACAAATGTATACATACAATTTGGATAACAGGCAATCCTCCTGCCCTTTCTGTCACCAAACTAACTCATAAAATGTTTCTTTGAAGGAAGCATAAATAATAAAGGACCTTAATTTCTGGCTCCACCTGGAAAAACCAACATTACACACAATGGCTGTTCCATGTCGTTTACAAGTCACATCAGCAGAACCACAAACTTTGAACTTTGTGGCATACTCAGAGAGCAGACGGCATGAAAAAGCAAGGGGCAGCCCGGCCATTCTATCTCCAGTTTGATCATGTTGTTTCCACTACACTCTCGCGGTTTGCGTCATCTACTCTCAGACACTGCATTTAACGGAGGCATCACATCAGTGTGAGTGAGAAAGACACAGACAATACTCAACCCTGAGGCAATATCGCAGAAAGGCTGCTGGCACTAGACCTGCAGGAGGCCCGAGTTAAACGGTGAACACAGTAAGTTTTCTCATCTCAAGTCAAACAGACCATGGTCCCTGGGCAAGCTTTCCCCCTCCAGACTGCTGTCCCTGTCATGTACCTTTGGCTCTTTTTAACCTCTTTCCAAGGCCGGGGTAGAACAGGAGCTTTCTGAATCATTCTTTCAAGCATCCCATTTTAACTCATTTATTGAGGCTGGAGATGGCTTAGCAGTTAAGAGTGATTACTACTCTTATGGAGGGCCAGAGTTTGGCTCCCAGCACCCACATGGCAGCTCACAAAGCACCTGTAATTCCAGTTCTGGGGAATCCGACAGTCTTCTGGCCTCTGAGGGCTTCTGCATACACCGTGCCCATAAACTCAGAAAGGCAGACACACGTACCCATAAGAGTACTTCATCCCTGGCTCTAGAAAAGTCTCTCACACATGAAAACCTTTATGGGCACAGTAAGGAAGACACATATAAATTAAAACCAAACACCAAAACCTCAATGCTTTCTTTGGTCATGCCAACTAAATGCAAATGCCTAAACAGAGATCGGCCAGTTAAGTCAGAGGGAAAAATTACCATGTGAAAGGGGAGCAGGGTGTACATGAAAACACACAACACAAACACTATCCTGTAAGAGTTACACTCATTTGCTTAATATTTTATGTGCCAAAGAGATTTTTTTTGTACTTTCGAGACAGGGTTTCTCTGTGTAGCCCTGGCTGTCCTGGAACTCACTCTGTAGACCAGGCTGGCCTCGAACTCAGAAATCCGCCTGCCTCTGCCTCCCAAGTGCTGGGATTAAAGGCGTGCGCCACCACTGCCCGGCCGAGATAGAATTTCTTACTTCCTAACCTAGGAACCAGCTTTGAAATGGTCCCTCAAATCTCAACTGTTAAATGGCACACTTCTGGCTCAGATTTGTCATCTCAGCCCTAGGGAGGCTTGAGAGGAGGATCGAGACCTGCCCGGGCTACAACTCAACAACACCTCCCCTCCCCCGTCTCAAGAAAGAAACTAGGTGTAATCATGTTTTGGGGTTGTTTTAAGTGACAATAGCGGAAAGGTGCAACAGGCCAAGCTCCTTCAGTTGCGGCTCAAAGACTGCGCCGTTCGGAGGTTGTGCCTTCTTGGTGAAACGCTATCAGCGAAGTGTTTTCGGTTTGGATTTGTAAGCAGAGTTGCTGTTGGGCTGCAGGGTGACGAGGCTGTCAGGCTCCCACTTCTTAATGTCAGAGCGATTTCAGCCCGGACACCCCCGCCACCTTCCATCCCGCGTCCCTGACACCCGCCGGAGCCTCTGGGAACCGCAGGGCCTCAGCGTCGGATCAACTCGGCGGCTGGTCTGCCGGGTGCCCTCACCTTCATGAACTCGTCCTTATCGAAGCATAGCGTGTCCGGCCCGGTGGGCAGGTTCATCCTGCGTTTCTCCATCACACCGGCCGCCGCCCCTCAACGCCAAGACCTCAGGGGACGCGGCAGCCCAGCCCACCCCCACCGTCCCAACTCCACTTCCGGTTCCGCCAGTACGGCGGCGGCGGGCGGCAGCCAATAGACGAGCGTCGCGGGCGGCTGCGCACTGTCGGCGATAAGAGCGGCGCGCTGGCACCCGATGCTCGCAGCCTGGCGCTACTGCCTCCGGTAGCCGAGCGTGGTACTGCAGCCTCGCGCACGCACCGAGGCAGCTGGCCCGGGAGAAAAGTGAAGAACCAGGACAGCCTTGTTCTTTTCTCCTGGGGAGAGTCCCAGAGCGGCCGCCTCCGAGAAGAAAACGTCACTGCCTTTAAAGATGGTCAGCGGAAGGTGATCCCTTTGCATTTCAGTTTAGCCCAAACAGGAAACCATCCCTCTAACTGAATGTTGGGGTAAATTCGGAGACCCTATCCCCTGAGCCAGCGCTGGATGGTCAGGCCTTCTTAGAGAGAGAGTGGAAAGGATACATGAAGTGGACATGTCCCTAACATGTTGGGGTGTGTGTGTCGCAAAGAAATCTTTGTTTTCTTGCTAATATTTTATTCTTATTACCAAATCTATCACCCTCACAAGTGAACTCGCCA
This sequence comes from Mastomys coucha, assembly GCF_008632895.1. NCBI lineage: Eukaryota > Metazoa > Chordata > Mammalia > Rodentia > Muridae > Mastomys > Mastomys coucha. Next base: position 263,085,680 of record NW_022196905.1, on the reverse strand, counting down.
TGCGCTGACCACGCTCTGTCTCCAGGTCCTCTTTACCCAGGCCACCACCACTATCATGGCTGGCACTGGAAGAAATTGTTAGAACATTTCACCAACACCTTCTTTAGCGATTCCTCCTGTAAAAGAACAAACAAAGCCTTTCTTATCAACTCAAAATATTATTATCCTTGAACCTAACAAAACGAAGAGTTCTCTGCTGATATTGGTCTGAAAGATGTGGCCTTCAGCCTCCAGTTATAATTACAGAGTAGCAAATTGGAAGCACCTAGGGAAGGATCCAGGTGGTGGCAGAGAGAGAAACAAAGACTCATGGGAAGCTGCCTGATTCATAGAAGCTTGGGGCTAGAACTTGCTGTTTCCTTCTGATATATTTTCCCATCCTTTATCAAAGAAAGTAACCCGAACATGTACACCCTAGTGTGCTAATCCTGAAATTGCTGAAGGGATTCAGTGGTGTACTGGCTGGCTTTGTGTGTCAACTTGATGCAAGCTGGAGGCATCAGAGAGAAAAGAGCCTCAGCTGAGGAAATGCCTCCATGAGATCCAGCTGTAAGGCATTTTCTCATTGATCAGTGTAGGAGGGCCCAGCCCACTGTGGGTGGTGCCATCCCTGAGCTGGTGGTCCTGGGTTCTATAAGAAATCAGGCTGAGCAAGCCATGGGAAGCAAGCCAGTAAGCAGCACCCTCCGTGGCCTCTGCGTCAGCTCCTGCCTCCAGGTTCCTGCCCTGCTTGAGTTGCTGTCCTGACTTCCTCTGATGATAAACTGTGATCTGAAAGTGTAAGCCAGATAAACCTTTTCCTCCCCAACTTGCTTTTTGGTCATAATGTTTTGTTACAGCACTAGAAAACCCTAACTAAGACAAGTTGGTACCAGGGATGGGGTATTGCTGTGACAGACCTGACTTCAGTGATATTTTGGGGGAGGATTGTGGGAAGATGTTGGAATTTTGTGCTAGAAGAGTCATTGGGTGTTAAGAGCTCAGTGGGATGCTCTGTAGGAGCTTGGAAGATACGAATGTTGAAAGTAGGCAGAAGATGGAGGTCTGGCTGGTGACATTTCAGAAGGAAGTTTAAAGACTGTCAGGGCTGTTGGCTGTTTTGATTTAAGTCCATGGTTCTGGTTAGCTGGGGCTGAAGAATCAGCTGTGCTTAATAAGATACCAAAGTTACCAGAGTGAAAACTTTACATTACTGGGACTATTGATGTTGGTTATCTGGAGTTAAGAAATTAGTGATGATTAAGAAGAGACCAGCATCACTGAAGTGAAATCTTCTGGGAAGCGTTTTCTGAGAGCACAAAGAAGCTGCAGAGGTGGCCAAGGTTGGACCTCATGCTGGCAGTTGGATTTGGTAATGTATAGGAATCACTCAGGTGGTACTAGTTTTAGAGACATGAAGGGGTCATGGAGAGCAGCTGAGGCTTAGTACTGTGAGGGGCCGTTATTAAAGGTGCAGCCTCAGTGGCGGTTGAAGTTGAGACTTGGAACCATGAGATGCCTACAGTTATTGGTCAAATTACAGCCCAGTTGCAGCAGAAGACCCCAGCGTTTTGGAGATGCCTATACCATGGAAGGACAACCATGGACAGCAGCAGCAGTGGAGTGGAGCCAGCCGTCTGCAAGACTCTGTGTGTGTGTGTGTGTGTGTGTGTGTGTGTGTGTGTGTGTGTGTGTGTTAGAGTGGGTAGAGCTGGAGGAGTGAGCCAAGCCACTTGGGGGAGTCCAGAAGATCATGAGTGGATCCCAGACATGGCACAGTTGGAGTTTAATTTTGCTTTGCTTTGACTGTGCCTGTACCCTGATTTCCCCCCTTGAAGTAAGTATTTTACTGGAGCCCACAGTGGAGAGACTTTGAATTTTAGAAGACTTTGAATTTTAAAAGAGATCAGATATTTTAAAAGGACTGAAGTTTTAGTGTTGGAATTTGTAAGGACTGTAGGACATTTAAAGATATTTATGTTTTTAATGTAAGATCTTGGGGATGAATAAGAAATGAAGGGTTGTGGCTTAATGTGTGTCATGTTGACAAGGAGTTGGCTGTACTGGCTGGTTTTGTGTCCGCTTGACCCAAGCTAGAGTCATCAGAGAGGAAGGAGCCTCAGCTGAGGAAATGCTTCCATGAGATCCAGCTCTAAGGCATTTTTTCTCAATTAGTGATCAATGGGGCCCAGCCAATCATGAGCAGTGCCACCCCTGGGCTGGTGGTCCTAGGTTCTAAAAGAAAGCAGGTTGAGCAAGCCATGTGTAACAAGCCAGTAAGCAGCACCCCTCCATGGTCTCTGCATCAGCTCCTGCCTCCGGGTCCTGTCCTGTTCTGAGTTCCTACCTTGACTTTCTTTGATGATAAACTGTTATACTGTGAGTAAAATAAACCCTTTCCTACTTAAGTTGTTTTTTTGGTCATGGTGTTTCATTGCAGCAATAGAAACCCTAACTAAAACAAATGGCAGAGGAGAATGGACCAGTGGCCCAGTGTCTGTTCTTTCCCCAGAATTTGGTAGGGAACAGCCCATCATATGGATTGTCATTCTGTCTCAACATAACACCCCAGGAGCAGCAGCCAGATCAACTTTGGTGCTAAAGAAGCCCAATGGCAGTGGGAGAGGGTGGAGCTCTTCCCAAGAGCACGGTCTTGACATCCACTCAGAGCCGACACTCTATGGGCATGGCCATTTTCTGCCATGTTACCCAGTGCATCCGGCGCCTCTTCAAAGGTCAGTGGACAGCCTCTCTCCAGAGCTGCCTGCATCTCTGCTGTTTGTCACTATTCCTCTTGCCTGTGAGCAGCCATAAGGGGGTCAGGCCAGCCCCCAATTCCTGGTGCCTGCTCTTTAGATATACATCTCTTTCTTCATATTTAAGTCCAGGCTTAATTCTTCGTTGTCAACTTGACTGGATTTGCAGTCACCTACAAGACCCTCCTCCAGTCATGTCTGGCCATGTTTCCAGAGATATTTAACTGAGGTTCAACCACCCTGATGGAATAGTGAGTGGCACCATTCCACAGGCTCCCAAACTGACTAAAAAGGAGAGAGCGAGCTGAGTACCGGCCTTCATCTCTCTCTGCTTCCTGACTGTGGATGTCATGTGACTAACTGTCCCAGGCTCCTGCCACCATACCTTCCCTGTCAAGATGAACCAAACACTCGTAGCTCCTCCTTTAGTTACTTATTACATATTTGGTCACAAGAAGATTAATGAACATAATACTATCTCTAGTAATAACGAGGGCGCTCTCACTGCACCTGAGGAAAGTAATTAGGCCGTGAATATGAAGTTAAGCGTGCAGAGGCAGACCCAGTAAGTGGCTGACATTTCTGTCTCCTGTCCCATCTCTGATCTACATGTTTCCCTCAGGAGACTTCATGCTGACACATTTTCCTGTCGGGTTAAGTCTCCTCTGTTCCTTGATCTCTTCCTTTCTTATGAAGCACGCACCTGCTACTTTATTTTTAAGTAAACAGTCACCCTGCTTTGAGTTGCCATCTCTGGAAAATTCTTAGTTCCCTACTTCCAGTGGCATTGTGACAAGTCCCATTTCTTTCTTCCCACTCTGCCCTATTTATAGGCTTCCCGTTTTTGGCAGGTTTGCAACTGAACACTCAAAAATTGCAAAGTGAAATATCACACTCAGGAAACTCATGTGGGCATTTTCTTTGGTCATCACCACACAGAACTAGAGGCCTGCTCACTGCTGATGAGCAAGGATTTTCCAATTTTAAAGGGATTGTATACCCACCCCAAAGACTAAGTGTATAGCCTGACCTCACTGTCCTTAGAGGAAATCAGGCAAAGTGGGGTATCATAGTTAGGGTTTTACTGCTGTGCAGAGACACCATGACCATTGCAACCCTTATAAAGAACAACATTTAATTGGGGCTGGCTTACAGGTTCAGAGGTTCAGTCCATTATCATCGTGGTGGGAAGCATGGTAGCATGCAGGCAGACATGGTGCTGGAGGAGCTGAGAGTTCTACATCTTCATCTGAAGGCAGCCAGGAGGAGACTGGATGTGTTTCACATTGAGCACAGCTTGAGCATTTAAAGCCTCAAAGCCCCACCTCCAGAGTGACACACTTTCTCTAACGAGGCCATGCCTCCTCCAATAAGGTCACACCTCCTAATATTGCCCCTCCCTATGGCCAAGCGTTTAAACATATGAATCGATGGGGGCCAAATCTATTCAAACCACAACTATAGGGTTATTAGGGGGAGGAAGAACACTCTTGGTTCCTATGTCTACAAAGACTTGGAAAGCTCATGAGGATGCATCCAATCAATATTGTAAAAACCTTTCTTGGATCCTACCAGGTTTTCACCCAATTCAAGCACTGGGGATTAAATGAAGGCCCCCATGAATTTATGTGCTGTATCATTAAACTATCTGTATCCTCAGTCATATCCCTATTTTTTTAAAAAGTATTTTATTTTTAATTGTGAGTATGTGTGTCTACACATGAGTACACTGACTGAGGCTAGAGGCATCAGATCTAATTGGAGCTAGAATTATAAAGTCATGAACTGTCTGACATGGCCCCTGGAACAGAACTTTGGTTCTGTGCAAGGAAAGTATACATTCTTAGCTACTGATCTATTCTCCAACTCCTCCAAAAACACCTTTTATTATTATATTTTTATTTTGAAACAAAGTTGCACTAAGTTCCCAAGGCCAACCATGAACTTACTATATAGCACAGGTATCCTTGAATGTGAGATTTTCCTGCCCCAGCCTCCCAAGTAGCTGGGGTTACAGGCTGTTCGTCTTTAGACTTGGCTTGACCCTGAGCATTTCCCCAGGAACTCCTGTATCTCTCTCTGCCCTCCTTTACTCACAGGACAGCTGCTAAAATAGCCTATAGTTGCCAAGCTGAGCTATCCCTGCAAGCTCCCTGAAGAATTTTGTGCAGAGGTACATTTGGGTGAGTCCCACTTCAGAGTTTCTTATTCTATGTACGGTTGTCAGTAAAACTGGCAGAGATGAAGCTAGGTGTTTATGTGGTAGTACATACTTGTTAGTTCTAGTACTCAGGAGTTTGAGGCAGGAAAATTGGGAATTCGAGAAAAGTGGGAGTTCCAAACCGACTTGAGATACATAGTGAATTGGAGTTCAGCCTGAATTTGCAGAGAAAGACCTGTCCTCTCCTCCACAAAAAATCATAAACTAACAAAATTATTTGCCAGATAACAAGCATCTCTCTTTTTAAAAGTGATAAAGGATTTTTTAATTCCTTATTATTATTATTAACTTTAATCTTATTTTTACAGCCCAGTCGTTATCCCCCTCCCATTATGCCCTCTGAAAGTTCCTCATCTCATACCTCCTCCCCCATCTCCAAGAGAATGTCCCCACCCCTCCCACCTCTTCTCCCCACCAGCCCCCTCCATTCCCTGGAGCCTCAAGTCTCTCAAGGGTTAGGTGTGTCTTCTCTCACTGAGGCCAGACCAGGCAGTCCTCTGCTCTGTATGTGTCAGGGCCTTATACTAGCTGGTGTATGCTGCCTGGTTGATGGCTCAGTGTCTGAGAGATCTCGGGGGTCCAGGTTTGTCTGCTGGTCTTATGGGGTTGCCCTCCTCCTCAACTTCTTCCAGCCTTTACCTTATTCAACCACAGGGGTCCTGGACTTCAGACCACTGGTTGGGTGTAAGTACCTGCGTCTATCTCAGTCAGCTGCTTGTTGGACCTCTCAGAGGGCCACCATGTCTATAAGCACACCATAGCATCAATAATAGTGTCAGGCCTTGGAGCCTCCCCTTGAGATGGATCCCAATCTGGGCTGGCCACTGGACTTCCTTTCCCTCAGTCTGTTCTCCAGTTTTGTCCCTGCAGTTCTTTTAAACATGAACAATTCTGAGTTAGTTTGTGGATGGCAACCCTATCCCTCCACTTGATGCCCTGTCTTTCTACTGGTGGTGAATTATACAAGTCCCCTCTCCCCACTGTTGGGCATTCATCTAAGGTCTCTCCCTTTGAGTCTTGAGGGTCTCTCACCTCCTGGGTCCTTGGTACATTCTAGAGGGTCTCCCCACCTCCCACCTCCAGGTTGTATATTTCCTTTCATTCTGCTGGACCTTTTCCCCTGCCCCTCCTCCCCTCTCACCCAGGTCCCTCCCTCCCTCTCTCTGCCCTCTGGTTTCTTTTCCCTCACTAATGGGATTCAAGCATCCTCTCTTGGGCCCTATGGCTTGTTAACCTTTTTGAGTTCTGTGGATTTTATCCTGGGTATTCTAAGCTTTTTTTTTTTGCTAATATCCATTTATTAGTGAGTACATACCATGCATGTTCTTTTGGGTCTGAGTTACCTCACTCAGGATAATATTTTTAGTTCCATCCATTTGCCTACAAAACTCATGATGTCCTCGTTCTTAATAGCTGAATAGTATTCTATTGCAAAAATGAACCACATTTTCTGTATCCATTCTTCCATTGTGGAACATCTGGGTTGTTTCCAGCTTCTGGCTATCACAAATAAGGCCGCTGTGAACATAGTGGAGCATGTTCCCTTGTGTCATGGTGGACATCTTTTGGGTATATGCCCAGGAGTGGTATAGCTGGGTCTTTAGGTAGATCTATTTCTAATTTTTTGAGGAGTCTCCAGATTGATTTCCAGAGTGGTTGTACCAGTTTGCAATCCCGCCAGCAATAGAGGAGTGTTCCTCTTTCTCCATATTCTCAACACCATCTGCTGTCACCTGAGTTTTTGATCTTAGTGATTCTGATTGGTGTAAGGTAGAATCTTAGGGTCATTTTGGTTTGCATTTCCTTGATCACTAAGGACTTTGAACATTTCTTTAAGTGCTTCTTGGCCATTTGAGATTCCTCTATTATGAATTCTCTGTTTAGTTCTGTACCCAATTTTTTGATTGGGTTGTTTGGGTTTTTTTAGAGGTTAGATTCTTGAGTTATATATTTTGGATATTAGCCCTCTTTCAGATGTGGGGTTAATGAAGATTCTTTCCCCAGTCTGTGTGTAGGCTGCCGATTTGTCCTATTGACTTTACAGAAGCTTTCCAGTTTCATGAGGTCCCACTTATCACTTCTTGATCTTAGATCCTGAGCCATTGGAGTTCTGTTTAGGAATTTTCCCCCCATACCCATAAGTTTGAGGCTCTTTTCCAGTTTCTCCTCTATTAGATTCAGTGTGTAATCCCTACCAAAATTCCAACACAATTCTTCAAAGACATGGAAAGAACAATTATCAATTTCACACAGAAAAACAAAAAACCTAGGATAGTGAAAACAATTCTTAACAATAAAAGAACTTCTGGGGGAATCACCATCACTGACCTCAAGCTGTACTACAGAGCAATAATAATAAAAACTTGCATCGGGCAGTGGTGGTGCATGCCTTTAATCCCAGCACTTGGGAGGCAGAGGCAGGTGGATTTCTGAGTTCGAGGCCAGCCTGGTCTACAGAGTGAGTTCTAGGACAGCCAGGGCTACACAGAGAAACCCTGTCTCGAAAAAACCAACAAAACAAATCAAAACAAAACAAAAAAACTGCATGGTATTGGTAGAGAGACAGACAGGTTGATGAATGGAATAGAATTGAAGACCCAGAAATAAAACCACATACTTACTGACACTTGATTTTTTACAAAGAAGCCAAAAATATATATATAATGGACAAAAGAAAGCATCTTCAATAAATAGTGCTGGTCTAACTGGCTGCCTGTATGTAGAAAGATGAAAATAGATCCATATTTGTCACCTTGCACAAAGCTCAAGTCCAAGTGGATCAAGGACCTTCACACAAAAGCTTCTGCATCTCTTATGTGTTCATGTTGAATATTCGGTGGCAAATGTTGAAATGCTTTGATTCAGGTGATAGATAGTTGTCTTTTAAAATTAAAATGAATTTTTTGTTTGTTTTGAGGAATTACCAAGTTATCATATTTTCATACACAATAGAAAAAAACCACAAATAGCAATTTTGATTTATATTTTTTAGAGTCCAGGTAGTATAATATATGAAATAATTGGATTAGAGATTGTTAGTATCTTTCAAAAATCCTAATTATATTAGGAACATTTTATCCCAGTGAAGTTATCTTTTCAATATCACCTTGATAAAATAATATTTTCAATATCATGTCATTAACACTGATGGTCAATTTCTAGGAACCACCCAGGAAACAAATCCCTGGGCATGTGAGGAGTTTCTGGACACAATTAAGGGAGCACCCACCAAATGTGTGGTACCATCCTATGGGCTTGGCACCTGGACTAAATAAAAAGGAGAAAGTAAGATGCTGCGCAGAAGCATCATGGGAAAGGTAGCCAACAGCTTCTTTTAATAGGTGGCGACGTCCCCACCTTGTGGTGAAAGGCACCCCCTTGAAATAATTTCTTCCCTTCTCTGTCTATGTCTAGACTGGTATTCAGTCTTGTTAATGTTGCTAACCAGCAGGGTCCAGCCTCACTGTTCATCATAACTGCTAAATCTGAACCTATGTGTGGTGCTGAGGATTGAACCCAGGGTCTCATGCATGCTGGGTAAATGTGTTACTGTTGAGATTTGGCCTCAGCTGAAACCAGACATTATCTTTTTGACCTAGCCACATAGATCAGGCTTTTGTGTGATATTATTCTACATAGTTGTCTAACATCACTGGTAAGCATGAGGTAGTCAAATCCAGTCTCTGAATTTCAGAACCCAAATCATCCGTCCTAAGGATAGGGGACAAGAGGCATGGACAGGAACGCTTTTATACTGTGAGCTGCTAGAACACATTCGTTCTTCATCTTGTAGGAGGCAATCAGCACATAGAGAATGTAAATAGCTCTGTTTGCCCTGAGTTAACTCCTCTGTATTAATCCCTGGCGGCACCACAGGGGGATTCCAAGGCACAGTGGCCTTGGATTAAGCAAAAGTAGGAGCATGCAAACCCATCTGCATACAAAGTTAAAAAGCAATCATGAAGGTGAAGTGCAGGAGACATTAAGAGAAGCCCCAGCCCATGAACCTCAGATTCATGGCTGACCATCTGACCTGACCAGGGGTAAACTTTGGCATGATTAACAGCCTTTGTTCCCATCTGTGCAAAGCCTGCTGGCTGGAGGGGAGAAGAAAGGCAGTTTTTAGGGTGTTGGTGCACTGTCTTCTCGGATCTCTGGCCCTCTGAAATACAACGTAAAGATTCGGTTCCTATCTTTGCTCATTGGTGTTTGTTGCAAGGGTCATCATGAACTCTAGGGTTGTGCATTGACTCAGCAATGACTCCGTTTTCCTAACAACACTCCTTAGCTTCTGGCTCCACTCTGGGTGCTGGAAGCCCCCCTGGGGTCCTGCCTGAAGGCAGCTCTGGGTACTCAGACCTCTGGTTCTCATGTGCTGTTGCTGAGTAGCCTTAGTGCACACTTGAGGTGAACATTCCTGGTTTTTTTGAAAACTCAGTTGTGTCACTGTGATATTTCTCTGAAAGCTGTCTTGGGAGAGGATGTTTTGCTGAAGCAGACACGTGAGAGGGCATGTGACATTTTGCTGGAATAGACACTTGAGAGGGCACATGATGTTTAGAAAGAATATAAATAGAACCCTACAGACATCAAGAAGATGCTCTTGCATTGCTACACCTTGCAACACTTTGCTGGTCTTCCCTGATCTTCACTTCATAGAGCTAAATGCGCCAAAGAACTTCTCGTGGTATTCTGGCTGATTCTTGCTGCTTCCATGGTCTTGGGCTGATTCGGTGGACTGGAATCACCCCAAAGAACTAACTTCTAAACTGGCCCATGAACCCATTGCCCTATTAAACCTTCTTTTCCCTGTGTCTTTGGTTGGTGGGCTAGAAGGGAGGTTGAAGTATTTGAGAACCTTGTGAATATAGGTTTTGAGAAATCTAAGCCTACACACACACACACTCACTTCTTGTTCCTGTTTCTATATGTCAGGAGTCTTCACTCCACTTAGGAGCTCATGAGAGACAGAAGCAACTATGTCACTGGACTATGTTTTTACCTGCAGGTTCAGTCAAGGAAGGCTCTACTTCCATACACACCCGGGTGTGTGTGGATCAGAATCTTTCTGACCGTTCACTGGGTTTCACATGCAGCCTCTAAGGTACCTGTGGTCCCCTCAGTGCCTCCTCTTTGTTGTGGTGACAACTTAGCCCTGTCTTCTCTTCTTTTCTTTTCTTTTCTTTTCTTTTCTTTTCTTTTCTTTTCTTTTCCTTTCCTTTCCCTTTCTTTCTTTCTTTCTTTCTCTCTTTCTTTTTCTCTTTCTCTCTTTCTTTCTTTCTTTCTTTCTTTATTTCTTTCTTTCTTTCTTTCTTTCTTTCTTCCTTTCTTTCTTTCTTTCTTTCTTTCTTTTGTTTTTCGAGACAGGGTTTTTCTATGTAGCCCTGGCTGTCCTGAAACTCACTCTGAAGACCAGGCTGTCCTCAAACTCAGAAATTCACCTACCTCTACCTCCCAAGTGCTGGGATTAAAGATGTGCACCACAACTGCCTGGCTGGCCCTGTCTTTTCAAGACCAGCTAGAGAGTTCTTTATCCAATCAGCAGAGAGATTCCTAGTTGTCATCACACGCACAGGTGTAAAAGTATCCTCACCTTGCTTGTTCCAGAAGCAGATCCTAGGTCCAGCCCACATGCAAAAGTTGTAGCCCAGACACCTTAGTGGATGGAGAGATGGTTCAGAGATTGAGAGACTTATTGTGTGGTTCACACCTGCCTATAGCTGTAGCTTCCAGGTATTGGACACCCACCTCTGCCTCTGCAGATACTGCACCTTTGTGTATACACATCTGAACAGACCCACAGTTAAAAGGCCACCTTAAAATGTCACCAGCACACCATTCTTACCTGTAGCCTCCCAGGGTTCTGACCATTATCTTAACAGCTGTGGTTTATACCTTGCCTAGATATCCCCAGAACTTAAGACTGGCACATTTAGCTACTCTGGTGGTTTGAATGTGCTTGGCCTAGGATGTGGTACTATTTGGAGGTGCAGCCTTGTTGGAGTAGGTGTGTCACTGTGAGCGTGGGTTTTAAGATTCTTGTCCTAGCTGCCTAGAAGCCAGTCTTCTAGCTGCCTTCAGAACACGAGGTAGAACTCTCAGCTCCTCCAGCCCCATGCCTGCCTGGACACTGCCATACCTCCACCTTGATGATAATGGACTGAACCTCTGAAGCTGTAAGCCAGCCCCAATTAAATGTCCTTATAAGAGTTGCCTTGGTCATGGTGTCTGTCAACAGAAATGAAACCCTAACTAAGATAGCTATCCACTAATCCCCTCCACATAGCTTCAAAACACATCTCAGACTTAATATACCATAAGCCAGAGCCCTGGCTTCCTGTTACTATTCCTCTTTCCTTAGGCCTTCCCATCTCAGTAAACAACTGCATTTCTCTATCATCTCAGGGCCTCAAACCTTAAAACCACACCAGCCCTACTCACCCACATGCTTGCTCCTCTCACATCCTCACAGATCCTGGGCTGTTGCTTTGGCAAACAGCTGAAATCTCACAACCCTCCCAGTCTGCTTATCTACCACCCTCACGCTGGCTCCTGTTCAGTGGGAAGGGTAGTGTTCCCCCCCACCTCAGAGTTTTGGCAAAGACTGGAGACATTTAGAATCAGTGCCTCTGAAAGTCAGAAATGAGGGATGCTGGCTCAGGGCCCCTGAAGAAAGATAGCCTAATCCATATTCCCATAGCATAGCATATGAGTAACCTCCTAATGGCTTCTGCCCTCCAAGCTGGCCCTCCATAGGAGCCTGATGGATGCTCTCTAATCCCTCATGGCAGTCTCCACCTGATTCAAGCGTCACTCTTGTGGCTTCCATGGCATTTCTTCCCCTCTTACCTGCTCCCAACACTGTTTCTTGGGCTCTCTCGTCTCTCCTACACTGGTGCCTGTGGCTTTCATCACTGCACAAGCCTTCCCTGCCCTTGTCTCTGCCAACCACTCTGGGATGTGCTTCTCCAAATCTCATCATGGCTTAACCTTATCTCCATTGGACCTTATGTGAGTAGTAGGAATCTCCAACTCAATTCTACTTGCCCCCTTGTGGTCCACCCTCTCTGCCCTGGATTCTGCTTTTTTTTCCTTTCAACTTCTGAGATAGGAAATGGACAGAAAATAGATAGACAGACAGATATATAAATATACACACACATATATATACATATATATACATAAATACATACAAACATAGACACAGATATATACAGATAGCTACATAAAAGGTAGACAGATGACAGGGCTAGAGACAACATTCAGAAGTACGTGCTTAAGGCCTTGGGTTTAATCTCCAATACTGTAAAATAAAACAGAAAATATCATGATAGACAGATGATAGGTAGGTAGAATGATAGCTAGATGATAGATAAATGATAGATGGATAAATAGATGGACTGATACATGGACAGATGGATGAATGGGACAGATAGATGATGGATGAATGGATGGATAGATGAATAGATGGATGGACAGATACATGGATAGGTACATGGATGAGTGGGAAAGATAGCCAGTGTATGTATGTATGTATGTATGTATGTATGTGTGTATGTATGGACAGATGAATGGACGGACACATAGATGATTGACAGGTAGAAATGTAGGTATTTGTTTACCAATTGTCTGACACCTCTAGAAGATAGCACCTCTGCCAGACAGCACCTTGACCCTCTGTGGTCTGTGTGGCAGCTGGTGCCCAGCAGGTGCCCATAGACGTTGACCAGCGTCCAGCCTCCTTGTTTCTGCTTCGCCTCCACCCTACCTTCTCTCCACGAAGCAGCCAAGTTGATATTTTAAAAGGAAAAGGAAAAAGGCCCCTCCATCTACACAGCGAAAGCAGCTTTGATGTCCTTTTCTTGTTCTTTAGCTGCCTGTCTGCCAGCCAGATCCCATCAGACTCTGTCCCAAAGCCCCCAAACGGCACTGTCACTGCTGCCAGACATTATTGGTTTTGGTTTTTAAACATTTTTTTAAAATGTTAAACTCTAAAATAAATGCAGAAGACGCCTGACTATTAGCCTAATGGTTTCTCTCCGCTCGCTCTCTCCTCCTGCTCAGGCGTGCACCCCCTCTGCCAACATGACTCCACACTTCCAATTTGCCTCCCACCTCCAGCCATCTGCCTCCTTTGCCTCTCTCCCCACAGACTCCAAAATGATGATTCTAGAACCTATGCCCTTTACTGTCCTTCTGCCCAAAGTCACTCGGTTCTTCCTCAGGTGTCCATGTCTCCTTGATTAAGGATCTTTAAAAACACAGAAAAGAAGCCGTCATCATTTGCCGTAGCTGTGTGTTGGTTATTTTTCTTGTTGCTAAGGCCAACTCCCTGATGAAGAGCATCTGAAGGGAGATCTTATTTTGGTTAGCAGTTTGAGGATGCAGTCGGTACTGGCTGGGAACGGCATGGCAGGAGGAACAGTTCTCAGCTCTGGTGGGAGAGGTGGGAGCTGCTTGCTCACATTTGGGTAATCAGGAAACAGAGACATGAACGATGCTACTCAGCACCTCACACTGTCTCTCAGAACAGGAACAGAAAGAAAACGTTCCTGAGGCTGGGAGTGGGCCAATGCACTGAGGGACAAGCCTCCTAAGCTACTGTCCTTTATTCAGGCTGGAACCCTATGGGATAGCACCACTTCCTCCGTGTTAACTCTATCCATGCCCTTGTAGGCACGCCCAGACATGTGCCTCATTAAAGCTATAGATATTTGTTCTTTTAGTGTATTTGTATGAGTGTGTGTATATGTATAGGTGTATGTATGTGTGTGTGTATGTGTGTATGTATACATGTATGTGTATGTGTGCATGTGTGTATATGTGTGTATGTATGTGAGCATGTGTGTATGTGTATGTGTGTATATAAATGTGAACACGTATGTGCATATATGTGTGGATGTATGTGTGTATATGTGCATTTGTGTATATGTGTGTATGTGTGTATATGTGTATGTGTGTGTGTATGTGTATATGTGTGTATATATGTGAACGTGTATATGTGTGGATGTGTGAATGTATGTGTCTGTATGTGCATTTGTGTATATGTGTGTATGTATGTATGTGTATTTGTGTATATGTGTGTATGTGTGTTTATGTGTGTATGTATGTGTTATGTGTATGTGTGTATGTGTATGTATGTGTGTAGGTGTATGTATGTGTTTGTGTGTTATGTGTGCAGATGGAAGCTAGAGGTTGGTATTGATAGTCTTTCACTCTCCACATTGTTTTTTGAGATGAAGCCTCTCCCTCAACTTGGAGTTCACTGATTGGCTATACTGGTTGGCCAGTGAGCTATCTGCTTGTCTTTGCATCCCCTTGGTGTCACAAGTGTGTCATATCACACCTACATGGATGTTGGGGATCCAAACTCAGAGCCTCATGTTTTCATGACTGGCAGCTTTTCCATGGAGAGTCTCCCCAGCACTAGGGATTTCTTTTCTTCCTCTCTCTCTCTCTCTCTCTCTCTCTTTCTTTCTTTCTTTCTTTCTTCCTTTCTCCTTCTCTCTCTTTCTTCCTGTCTTCCTTCCTTCCTTCCTCTCTCTTCTCTATCTCCTTCCCTCCCTTTCTTTCTCCCTCCTCTCCCCTCCTTCCCTTCCTTCCTTCTTTCTTTTTTCTAAGACAGGGCTTCTCTGTGTAGCCCTGGCTGTCCTGGAACTCACTCTGTAGACCAGGCAGGGCTCCAACTCAGAAATCTGCTTGCCTCTATCTCCTGAGTGCTGGGATTAAAGGTGCATGTCACCACTGCCTGGCCCTGAGAATTTCTTAATCCAATCAAGTTGACCTTGGAAGGCCACCATCACAGATTCCATCATCCCTTATCTACAATGACTGTCACCCAAATATACCTCTTTGAATGACAACATTCCACTCCAGGTCTTATTTTCCTTTTATAATACACGATGTATTGAGCCCATCTTCAAAAGTCTCCTAGGTTATTATAGAATCAACACTATTCAAAATTCCAAAGTCTCAGGGTAAATCCTTAACTGTGAGTTCTAAGAGAAAACCAAGGTACATACTTTCAGACATTGTAGAGATGGCTTGGTGGTTAAACGTTCATACTGCTGCAGCAGAGGACAGTTCAGTCTCCAGCACCCATATCAGGCAGCCCACAACTGCTTGTACCTCTTGCTTCAGGGGTTCAGTGTCCCATTTTGGATGTCTGAGAGACCTGCACTCGTGTGTACTTAGCTATGTCCATCACTCATATCCGACAGTCTGGAGCAAGTGTCCCCGTTCCAACAGGGAGGAAACAAAGGCTAGCAAGAGCAGACACGAGTGAGGCTGCAGCCCAGCAGAGCAGACCCCAAATCACACAGCCCCACGCCTGGCATCAGAACCTCCTAATGACATCATCTCTAGCCCAGCTGGCTTGTCTTGCCAGCTCCACTGCCTGTGGCACATGCTGTCTCACTACTGAGCCCAGTTACTCAGGGCTTGTAGTTTCTTTCAGAGAATGTCCCATATCTCTGGCATCTCTGACATGAGTTAAGCTTCAGGCTTAACCCCCTGGGGAGGCTGATATAGGAACTAAACCTGTGAAGTATGAGACTGGGATGGATGGAAGGAACACAATTCAGTGGGCTACAAATAGCAGTGGGGACCATGCTGAGCTGGAGCCCCAGGATAGTTGGAAGTTTTCAGTCCCAGGACACACACACACCCCAGGTGGTCCAATGGCAGGTCAGTGGGACTGTTGCCACTTGTCTCAGTTAGGGTTTCTATTGGTGTGAACAGACACCATGACCACAGCAACTCTTATAAAGGAAAACATTTAATTGTGGCTGACTTAGTCCTTCAGAGGTTTAGTCCTTTGCCATCATGGCAGAAAGCATGGCAGCCCACAGGCAGACAAGGTGCTACAGAGGTAGCTGAGAGTTCTACATTCAAATTGGCAGACAGCAGAAGAGAGTGCCACACTTCTTGGCCTGAGTATCTGAGCCCTCAAGGCCCACCCAGTGACAGTGCTCTCTCCAATACCACCACTCCTGCTCCAACAATGCCACATCTCCTATGAGCCTATGGGGGACGTTTTCTTAGCCACCACAGGACTGCAATATTAAGTGTCCTTTGAATGGGGTCCAGGTGAGGGTGTGGCACCCTTTGTCGGGTGGCTTGGTAAGTTCTCAAGCTTTTTCTCCTCCTTACAATATTAATACACCGTGTCTGCATATGTTCCCAGTCTACTTTGATAAGTCAATAAATGATAACACTTTACTAATATATTATAAAAGCAATAACAACTGCTATAGAGAGGAGACTCTGGTGATGTCACCTGTTAGTTGTTCAGGGAGCCTCAGGATGCAGCTTCTGTGTGTTGTCATCACCTGGGGTGTGTCTTTTGGTGACATAGCTCGCTTGGACTTGCCCATGGTTCTGTAAGTAACCTCAGGGAACTTACTGGTTCACCAAGCTAGACTTGGGTAAATTGTGTCTTTGTGTCCTTTCTTGGGTCTATGGTGGTTCCCTGTCTTGAGACCATAGCGGTACCCTATCGTGGGTGAAGAGAAGTTTGCTCACATCTTCCCAGCCCTTATGAAAGCATCAAAATGCCCTAGAGATGTGTGTTTACCATAGTCTTTCCTGGCAGTTTCAGCCTCTTTCCTTTAATCAGGCTTAGCCATCTGTCCTTGTGGCTTCATAATCCATGTGGATACTATGTCACTGCAAAGGTGGCAGGCCCAGCTGCAGTTCTTGACTAACAGCCCAGGAGTTATAGACTTTTACTCTCTTCTGGAAAAACTAAAAGGCATTTGGTTGAAGGATGAATGGATATGGGAACTTTCTTTTAGTCTATCACACAACATACTAATGTACCTTTGAATGTCTCAAAACTATATACTCTTCGCTATTAAAGTGATAATACCAACACTCTCAGGTATATTGTCTAGTGAATTGAGAGGGATTTGGAGATGTGGCCTTGTTGGAGGAAGTGTGTCACTGGGAGTGGGCTTTGGAGTTTCAAGCTAGGACCAGGGTCTCTTTTTCCCTGCTGCCTTTGGATTCAGATGTTGAACTCTTAGCTACTTCTCCAGCACCATGTTTGCCTGTGTGCTACCATGCTTCCTGCCATGATTAGAATGGACTAAATTTCTGAAACTGTATGCAAGCTTCAATGAAATACTTTCCTTTATAAGAGTTGTTGTGGTCATGGTGTCTCTTCACAGCAACAGAGCATAGATGAAGACTGAAGACATATATATATATATATATATATATATATATATATATATATACACACACACACACACATATATGTATGTATATATATAACATATATATATGTATATACATATATATACACATACATATATGTGTGTATATATGTATATATATGTATATAGCCACTCTTATGGAGATCTTTAATAGAAGGAGCAAGTGAGCAGTGAAAAATACAAAATACAGTTTTAGGAGGAAATGAACTCTGGGAAGTATAATGGAGCTAAGTCCAGTACTCAAGGAGACAAAGAGTGTAAAGCACAGCCTGGTGTTGAACAGAATAAGGGAGTGTTGGCCCCAGGAAAAATCCCTACCCAGTTAAGCTTCCAACTTGTGGAAAGCAATTAAGGAAAAGCCACAGAAAACAGAAATTTTCTGGTGAAAATGCATTTGAACAATGGGCCAAATTTCAGCCCCAGAAAGCAGAAGAACTTGACAGTTTTGGTCACATGGTTCTGGCTTTAAAGTCAAAGGTGAAAGAAAGGGGTGTGGAATCTCCTTCCAAGGCTAAAGAAAGCTGCTGAGGTCAGGTGTGTGTCAAGGGTATTCCTGCATGGAAGCCTATAGCGGCCATTGTATGAAGCTGTGGAGGCCAAGCCTGGATTACCTCGGAAAACCCAACATGTTGGAGATGCAAGAGTCATGGGATACTTGCCAAGGAAAGCTGCAGACCAAGTGCGGAGTCAGCTCAAGGGAGAGAAATGTGTTGTAGCTAACAAAGCTAAAAGGAGTTATAGATCCAAAAAGCACTTTGACATCAGACATGGAGATGCAGAGTACAGAGTTTTCCCAGCTGGTTTTTGGTCTTGCTTTGTCCCAGTATTTCCTCCCTTTAGGAATGCATAATACATACATATTCTGTGCTATTGTATGTTGGAATTATGTGATCTGCTTTTTTATTTTGATTTTACAGGGGGTTGCCATAAGTCTCCGAAGAGACTTTGGACTGTAAACAATATTGAGACTGTGGGGACTTTTGAAGTTGGACTGAAGGCATTTTTGCATTATGATATGGCTATAAGCCTATGGGGGTGAGGGAATCAAATGTGGTGCTTTGAATAAAAATAGCTCATATTAATAGATAGGCTGAAATATTTGACTGCTTTATCATCAAGAATTGGCACTACTTGAGAGAGATTAGGAGGTGTGGTCTTGTTGGAATAGGTATGGCCTCATTGAATGAAGTGTGTCACTAGGGGTGAGCTTTGGGGTTTCAAAAAGATCAGGCCAGTGTCTCTCTTTTCTTGCTGCCTTCAGATTTAGATATAGACCTCTCAGCTTCTTCTCCACCATTGTGTCCGCCTGCCTGCCACCATGCTTCTTGCCATGAAGATAATGGACTAAACCTCTGAACCTGTAAGCCTTGCCGTGGTCATGGTGTCTGTTCACAGCCATAAAACACTGACTAAAATAAACAGTGATAGAGACGCCTGCCCTTCTGAGCTCATGATTTTCCCCCTGATATTTCTAATAGAAATGGACGGTAGTGTGTGCTTGGTGCCTTGGTCTAAGAGCTGCTCCTGAAATTGTTCTTTGTAAAAACATTTCGTTTGTATGTGTGGGTCTGTGCATGTGAGTGCAGCACTCACATAGACTAACAGGGGATGTGGGACCCTTGAAGCTGGAGTTAAAGGCATTGTGAGCTCCTACATGGGTACTAGAAATAGGACTCAGATCCTATGGAAAAGCAGCATGCAGTCTTACCTGCTCAGCCATCTCTCCAATTCCCTAAAATGTCTTAATCTTTAAAACGTCTTGATTTAAATTCCACAGGTCCCTTCAAAATCATCCACAAGTAGTGAGTCCATATGCTAAGGAAACTTAGACTAAACGACTTTCCAGGAAGTTGGGGGTGGAGACCTCACAATGGAAGGAAAACAGTGTTAGTGGTCTAAACCGTGGAGGACTGTGGTTTTTAGGAAGCTCTGGAAGGATTTCAACCTCCTTTCCAGGAGTCTCCTGGATATTGCTACAGGGTTTTCAGGCCCTCAGACTTTGGACGTCTCAGGAATATCCTAGGATGTCTGCTACCAGGCCCCTTCAGGCTCTGCTTGCAAATGTCAGCATACTTAACCTGTGCCAAGGCTTCTGGAACCTTCTGAGGCCTGTCCTGCGCAGCCCCGCTCTCAACAGGTGGCTACATGATTGCTTTAGTTCCTTTGTAAATTGTAATGGTTTTTCCTCACTCCATAATTGCTTTAGCTCCTTTGTTAATTGTAATGGTTTTTCCTCACTCTGGTCCTCCTCCTGTGATATAAGCTCTGCCACCAGGTCCCTAATGACTGAAATGAGTGCCTCCCATGGTGCACAGGGGCAGGTCTGTGCATCACTAAACTGAGGTCTCCCGTGCTCCACACAGCTTTTCTGGTTTTTTTCTGACCCCCAGGGACTGAGCTAGCTAGCGGGAGATCTTGGATTGCTTTATTCAAGGCTTTCTCTGTCATCACACTCCAGGGCAGCAGAGAAGAGGAGCTGGGAAGAAGAAGGGGGTACATTGAACTATCAAACACCCCAAATTATCGCAATAGCACCTCACTCCAGCCTACAAATAACCCCTGAGTGTTTAAGTACAGATGCTGTATTCCACATGGATTCCCCCAAAGCATGTGTTGGAAATGTAATTCCCAGTGCAGGGGTCGGGGTGGGCAAGGGTCTGGCCTGCCGAGAATGGGGTCTAGAGAGAGAAGGATTGTTGGGGCTTGGTCTGGTGGTGTTGTAAGGGTCAATGAATCACTGAAGAATGATACCCTGGACTCATGTAGTATGTAAATGCAAAGAGTATTTTATTCTGAAGTCCAGCATTCTGGGGTCTCCCATTACTGAGATAGAGAGAGACCCCCAAGTGAGCTAGTAGGCCTTATTCAAAGCACATTAGGGAATTCCAGGGTAAATGACCTCTATGTTAATCGGTTGGGTCCACCTCTACAGACGTTCTGTTACTGAGATGGCTGGAAACTTGCTGGGGAGATCTGGGAAGTGTTAGTGAGGAAGTAGTTGAGGAGGGCTGGAAATTGCTGCTGACCCATTATTGTCCTTGCTTCAGGCCAGGTGGCTGGGACATTCTATTACCTGGGCATGAAGGCTGGAGCCTGGGGTTTTTCTATTAGTAACTGACTTGCCTGGGCTTGCCTGGATTTGCCCAGTTTTTAGGCCCAGTCTCCTTACCTGCCAATTTGAAGTCTGTCATGGAATCAGCCTAGCTTTTTTAGTGTTATATATTCAAATACTAAATACTGGCTCCCAAGATTCAGTTGCAGTCCCAACAAGCACAATCTCAAGTACACCAAATGATGCTGTATGAATTTTTCCTCGTCAATCTTCTCTGACTGGTTAAATACAAGTGGCTAGAGCCAACTCCTGGGGAAAATGGAGGTAGTCAGGGTTTCGGCAACTGGATTAGGGGTCGCAGGTAGGGACCACAAGGAGAGAAGAATGGGAGGAGGGAGGGAGAAGGAAGACAGGGAGAGGAGGAGGAAGCCTACATGAGAGGAGATAGATCATGAGCTGAGGATAGGCTGATGGAGACCTAAACAGCAAGTAACTTGGGGAGTGCAGCTGGGAATTAGTCAGTCTAGTGTATAGAAAAATAGATTAAGGATAACTGCCCAGTAATTGTGCTAAGCTGATTAAATAAATAGATAGTACTCAGCCTTGAATATCGGAGGCCTGGCCAGGTCGTGTTAAGAAGTAATAGAGTTAATTATTAATCATTTACAACAGCAAGGGAGTGGGGCCTGGAGAGGCCATCAGCCCTGGTATTGTGTTTATAAAAGGTAAAGAGGGGAGAGGATATGTTCTATGGAGGTGTGGTGAGGTATAGGGGAAGGGTGGGCCTTAGCTGGCCCATGCCAAGGCATCCCTTCCCCCTGAGGGACCAGGCACACAATGGTATAGTATAGAATAGAGTTTACTCAGGGCATGGGGGGGTGTCAAAAGGGTAATAGAGGTGGAGGAAAAGCAGGAGGGGGGAGCGAAGAAGGGGAAGGGAGAGGGAGAGAGAAACAGAGGGAGAGGGGAGTAGAGAAGGAGAGCCCAGCCATGAGAGAGAAGGGGAAAGGGAAGCAGAGAAAGAGAAATAGAGAAACAAGAGGGGGTGGGGGGGCAAGCAGCCCCTTTTATAGTGAGTCAGGCTTACCTGGTTGTTACCAGGTAACTGCGGGGCGGGGCTTAGACAGAGTGCTGCTACAAGGCAGGGTCCTTTCCTCTGGGATGTCCCAGTTTCTACAATGGCGAGGTATGAATCTCTGTTGGTTATGCAGTTATGTGGAATTATAAAGCCTGTAGGGTTCTGTAACACACCAATAAGTGGACAAAGACAGCAGACATCCCAGACAGGTCAAAGATGGGCTATGGGGGGACTCCAGTTAGAACTGTTTTAATCTGTCCCCTAAAACATGAGCTAGTCTTGGACTGAGAGAGAGAGAGACAGACAGACAGACAGACAGAGACAGAGAGAGACAGAGACAGAGACACAGAGAGAGAGAGACAGAGAGAGAGAACCCAAATGTCTGGATTGTATAAGGAAGAGCCTTTGGGGAAAGGGCAGGCCGGATCCTGGGCTAGAAAGTTTAGGGTTGGGAGCAGGGCGTGCCAGGTAGGGACTAAAAGATTCTGGGAGAACCTGGAGGCCAGATCTATTGTGGTATGTAAAATATGTACCTCAGTCCCTTGTCCAGGGTTGGAAATGAAACAGGAAGTCTTATAGTTCCAGTTTATAGTGTGGATCTGTGACCCATTTTCAATAACCATTGTGAGTGCTCGCAGGTGAATCTGAAGACTCATTCCTATTTGTTTACACAAGGACAGAGATATTACTAGTCAGCTCTGAAGGTGCCAGGAGCTCTATCCTCATGCACTCCTGTAATGCCATGCACCCCTGCAATACTATGCACCTCTGCAATGCCATGTACCCCTGCAATGCCCATGCACCCCTGCAACACCATGCACCCCTGCAATACCATGCACCCCTGCAGTGCCTATGCATCCCTGCAATACCATGCACCACTGCAGTGCCATGTATTCCTGCAATGCCATGCACCCCTGCAGTGCCCATCACCCCTGCAGTGCTCATGCACCCCTGCAATGTCCAGCACTATTTGTCTTCTGAGGAGGCCTGTGATAAGTGATCTAAGAAATTGAGAGAAGAAAATCCCCCCAACTTAGCAATGTTCTCAACTAGATTCCTAATTAGTTTTAATTGAAGTTCATGCATTCTGTACCCCCCTTTGTTTTTCAGTTGCTTCCTCCAGATTAAATCAATTTACTTATTGAAATTAAACCCCAAGATATCAGAACATCTTAAACCACTTACAAGAATTTTTATTTCAAACTCTACTGCCAGACAAAACATTTTATTTTTTGATAAAAATCAATCACCCCCTTTTCTATTCTGTGGTACAATGTAGTATCCAGAAGTTATGTCCAAATAAGTCTTAGGATTTAAATATTACAGAGAACAGGGTCACCGTGAGCTTGGTGAACTGGAGGAAGCCTGGCTGGCTGCTCAGTGTAAAAGTGACTTCTATTTGCATGAAGTAATTCTTGTCTCAGAGACTTACCGCCTCCATCTGCTAACCTAGGCCCAGTCCTGGAAACTTCTAGACTCCATACAATCTTATCTGCGTCTAGAATGTTTTCAGCTTCTGAGACTTACTGCTGAGTAGGCTTGCTCTTTCTAGTTCTTTCTGAACTCTGGCTGGCTGGTTCAACTCAGCTGTTTTGACTCCAACTCCTCTCCAAACTGACTGAGTCAATCTGGCTTCTTCTCTTGCTGATAATCATGGTGAACTTGGATGTGGGGGATCTAGATTTCAGGCCCACAGCATTTTGACAGTACCTCATAGGAGACCCTGAGAGGGATTCATCCAACTAACTGCTGATGTCTGGCCTTTAGAAACAGTAAGAATAACTCATGGTTTTAAGTTGCCAAGTTCTAAGGTAATCTGTTGCACAACTGTAGATAACCAACATACTTATGACCTACATATGGAGCATCATCTCTTTACTGGGTAGATGTCAATCAAGGACTCAGAAACAAACTCACGTAAGTTAAACTCATGGACCTCCTTGGATCAGAAATTAGTGCAGAGATTAGAAGCAGAACATCACAGTGGGGTGGGGCTGTGAGCACAGTTGGGGATGGGGATGGTTTATAGGAACTGGGATATGGAGGCAGTAACTGGATACCATTTACCACTTCTTATTCAGATTGAAGCAAACTTGAAATCAAGGTCTCCGTGCTGCACGGGAAGAGTACAGTGGGAATGTGTGACACAGCTGGATTCTCAAAAGTAAGTGTGGAGCGGTTAGTGGTGGCACACTCATTAGATCTCAGCACTTGGAAGGCAGAGGCAGGCAGATCTGGGAGGTTGAGACCAGCCAAGGCTACACAGAGAAACTCTATCTTGAAAAACCAAATCAAAACCAAAACAAGGGCTGGAGAGATGGCTCAGAGGTTAAGAGCACTGACTGCTCTTTCAGAGGTCTTAAGTTCAATTCTCAGCAACCGTGGCTCACAACCATCTGTCATGGGATCTTATGCCCTTTTCTGGTGTGTCTGAAGGCAGCTACAGTGTATTCATATACATAAAATAAATATTTTTTCAGGGATGAAACAAAGTAAAACAACAACAACAACAAAAATCTATTTTTTAAGTGTGGACCAGGATTGGGGCAGTTCTTTGGTGGGTCCTGGAGCCCTACCAGACACCAAGATTAATTAACTTTATTGGCAAGCAGAAGGTACACACAGTGATTTGGAGCCCAGGGGCTATGTAGTCATTATGGTGTTGAGGAACCAAGGCTATCCAACCTTCTGACATTGTGACATAGTGTTGCCATCTACAAATGTATAGGCTGCATTTACAGCTCTCCTGAGACTGGTGGCTAGGTGGCCACAGGTGTGAGATGCGGCTCACTTCTTCTGGGGGAATATCATTTTGACAAAGCAGAACTTGCCCTGTCTCCTGTTCTCCCAGCTCAGGGTCAGCAGAGGCTAACCTCACACACCACTGTCTGCTTCATCTCATTATTTCCCATTAGTGCTGGTGTTGTATGAGACAGAAGCACTCTAGAGTCTAGCTGGGCTGGTGCAATAGGGACTGAGAGTGGGCAGAGCTGGCCTGAAGGACAGGTGAAGGTGTGGGTAGGACATCTGAGGAAGGAGTCTGAGCCTTTGCCCGAGGAACTGAGCAGCTTCAATCTACCCTTGAGCTGGGCCAACAGAGCCTTCGCTGTCTGTCTCATGTGCCAAGGGCCTCATCATGGTGCGGTTCAGTGTGTGGTTTTGCTAATGAGGTGTTGAATCCAGACTTCTAAATGGGCAGCCTCTGGAAAAGGCCTGGTTCCCATCACCACTGCCTAGGCCTGGCATCTGGTGTTTACCTCTCTGCTCTTCTTGAAGGGAGGAGCTCCTGGCCTTCCTGCTGGGGTGGAGCTACCCATCTGGCGCGCGTGTGTGTGTGTGTGTGTGTGTGTGTGTGTGTGTGTGTGTGTGTGTGTGTGTAGATTGCCACACGGCTCTTTGGAAAAGAGACTCTCTCAGTGAGGTACTTTTCTTCCCTTTTTGATAAAGGAATTTTTGTGTTTTCACCTGAACTAAAATATCTTTCAGATATGTGTACACATGGAGACCAAAGATCAGCCTTAGGTGACATCTGCCGTATTTTCAAAAAATAGTCTCTCTCACTTTTACCTAGATCTCACCCTCTAGGCTGGACTGTCAGGCTAGCAAGCCCCAGGGATCCTGTGTCTCTGCCTCCCCCTGCAAGCTCTCACCACCGTGCCCAGCTCTTTTGTGTGGATTCTGGGTTTTCAAACTCAGGGGCTCATGCTTGTGTGGCAAACATTTAGCCCACCGAGGCATCTTCAAAAAAAGCATTTTTTTTTTTTAAATACCTGAGTCAGAGAGAAAGGAATACCTGCTCAATTCAGTCCATTTTATATGTATACAGTTGGGAGCTGGCAGGCAAGCGCTCTATTTTTACGAGGCCGAGGTGGAGTGTGAAGGATGTGAGCTATTTATTCAGGGCTGTTAGTTCCTATTCCTACACCTGCTGGTCACTGATTGACAGGGATGATTGACATTCACCTGGATGCCCCACTTCTAAGTGGAAGAGACCTCTCTTCCGTTGTGCCGGCCACATCCTCTTCCCAAGACTTCTTAAAAAGTCGCATACATGACCTGTAGCATTTCACACCACCCGAGAAGAAAGCAAAGCCACTCTGGGCATGTGGATATAATAAGATCGGCATGCCCGCTCACAAGATGAATAGCACGCTGCTATTTACCAACCTGTGCATTTTATTAATATCATTTTCTCCCCTTTCTGTTTTGCATAAACAAGCCCTGCAGGGTTCTCTTCCTGGCAGTATGGCAACCTAATTACCCAGATCATTCTTCCTGTTGAAAATAACTGAAAAGGTTGACAACCAAAGCTTTCTTAAAGCTTCAATGAGCAGGCAAGAAACCAAGAAACACACAGGGGGGAGAGCCAAGGGCAAGCGGGAGCAAGGGAAGTGAGCTTACAGCCCGGGGAGCATGCCAGGTCCTGAGCCATGGTTCTCACCTCCCCGAGAGCTCTGGCTAAACACAGAGCTGGGACACTTACCCAGTCACGTGTGCCCCTGTGTGGATCCTGGGTATGTGTGGGATAGCTCTGAGGGATGTCCTGGGAGACAAGGCATGGCACAGTCAAGGAAAGCTCTCCCAGAGCAAGCCTGGCCTGGAGACACACCCAGTGTTCTCCACCACCACACCACCAGGCCACGGTGCCACGGTGCCACAGGGAGACAGCACAGCTGCTCAGCATGGATCAAAAGGCAAGCCCACCTCCATCAGGCTGGAACCCAAGGCCAGCACTTCTATACAGACTCACAAACGGGCAGAACAAGGTGAGTGGGTAGTTCTATTGACACTAGATCCCACTAATGGCGTTTCAGGCTTCTCAGAAAAAGTAAGGGTAAAAACCCAGGAGGCAATTTTCCTTGACCTTAGAAATTGATTTTCTCCAATAAACGTCTTAGACAAACAATTAACTCACAGGACGACACAATACAAGCTGCAGGAAATGTTTGATATCCTGAGTAAGAGACAAGAGGCAATGGAAACAGCAGGCCACAGAGGCAGTCCTGAGAGGGGTTTTGGTGTGGGAATCAGACATTAAAAAGTCTTATGTGAGAAAGTTGAGAAACTTAAATGGCCAAGGAGATCTGAAAGAGAATGGAGTTGAACACATAAAAATAAATGTAACAAATTAAATCTCAGAACGCATGGATAGTTTCCATGGCCTTTTCTTAGGTTTTGTTTGTTTGTTTTTTGTTTGTTTGTTTGTTTGTTTTTGAGATAGGGTTTCTCTTTGTAGCCCTGGCTGTCCTGGAACTCACTCTGTAGAGCAGGCTGGTCTCGAACTCAGAAATCCACCTACCTCTGCCTCCCAAGTGCTGGGATTAAAGGCATGTGCCACCACTGCCCAGCCTTAAACCTTATTTTTAATGATGGTTCTTAAATGCTTTAACCTCTCTTGTAGCCCACCACCCACCAGAGGTAGTGGGAAAGAAAGGATATGGAAGGGAGGGGAAATGGACCTGTTTAGAAATGGTTCTTAGGAGCAACTCCCATCTGTGTTGTCAGGAAATCAGCAGTTCAGTTCCCAGGTCAGCAGCGGCAGCTCTATCCACTTGGAAGCACTTCACAGATACACCAGCAGCCCAGTTTGGTAGAGTCCAGTTAGCAACAGCAGTGACATAACCTAGCAGAGATAGCCAGGCCTCGGCCTCCCACCCAAGTTAGCAGGAGAGACCAGCAGGAAACCAGGAGTTCTTGACTGTGCCTCTCTCAGGGAAGTAAAGATCCGCGAAGACTTGAGACCCATAGCATTGTATAGTTAGCTGTACCAGCAAGCCACGCTCTGTTTCTATCACTCCATGGAGTCCTATTTATACCCTCCAAACATCACATGTCCTCCACGTGCCTTGCCTCAGCATGGCTCTTGCATCAGCACATGCATCCAATCAACCCAAGTCCGGGGGAGCAGCAAGAAACTGCAGCACATCACTAGAAGTTTTTTGGTGCATTTCTCTCTATGGAGTCCTGACAAATGCAGCTCAACTATGCAATGCAAAACAGACCAATACATGTGTGTTGCTAGCAAAGAATCCTTCATCATGCGCCCTTTCACAGGCTTGCTTTAGGAGAACATCCTCTCACCTTTGTCTGCTTCAGCAAAAAACATTCCTTCATGAGTCTGCTTAGCCTTTCACACCTGTGTCCACTTTAACAAAACATCCCTTCATGTGTTTGCCCCAGCAAAACACCATCCAACCAACTTTCTAAAGAACCCTCAAGTTTCCACTTCATCTTATATAAAGTCTTGCAGAGAAAAAAGAAAGCAGAACATTGAGAGAGAAGTTCTGAGGCAAGGACAGCATAGTAAGAGCCTCCAACATGGAAGCGAACAGTATGGTTTGGTGGAAGCATGCTTGCTAGCATTTGTGAGGCTCTGGGTTCAATACCCAGGTCCCCTCAGTGCTTCAAAGAGGAAGTCTAATGTGGATTAAACAAGACTTTTAGGAGCAAAGGGGAAGAGATAAAGAGACAGAGACACAACTGGTGACAGTGGCTGTCATTTTAGAAATTTCAAGATGCAAATCATCATACACAAAGAACCCAAACATACCTAAATACAGAACAACAAAGACCTCACCAAAAAAAGAGAGAGAAAAAACTGCCAGTACTTCAAAGGGGCAGGGTTAGGTGACCAGGTTTCAGCAGAGGCCAAGGGCACATGCTCACCTCAGTGGTGCAGTAGTTGCCTGGCATGTGCAAGGCCAGGTGTTCGATCCCCAGCACTGAAGACGGCATCCTCAGTAGCAGCAACAGAAGTTAAGGGATGACAAAATGCTTTCAGATGACCTAAAAAAACAAAAACAAAAAACATAACTGCATATGCACACTCCACCCCAGCTTTTAAAAAAGTGTGATATCGTGATTCATAATAAGAAACAGATATTTTGGTCTTAGCTGCTAGTTCCTGGAACAAACCTTTGTAAAGTGGCTAGGGTGCCCAAGTATCCTGTATTCTCGTATTTGGTCCTGGGAAGTGAGTTTGGCCCAACAAAACCACAGGTGAATGGTGGCAGATCATGGAACAGAATGCTTTGTGGGTAATGTTGTCGGGCATTTGGGGGCACGCTCCTACATTCTTCAATTGACCTGTAGATGCTGCATTTAACACTATTCCACATCTTAAATAAATAAAAAGCTTTTAGCAGCTAGCTTTCTCTTTATGTACATTCCTGTTCTTGCCCTCAACCTTCTAAGGCTATAAAGACAGTTCACATCAGATTTTAAAGTCAAAAGCCCTGGGAGCCTGTCTTAGTTAGGGTTTTACTACTGTGAACAGACACCATAACCAAGGCAACTCTTATAAGGACAATATTTAATTGGGCTGATTTACAGGTTCAGAGGTTCAGTCCATTATCATCGAGGTAGGAACATGGCAGCACCCAGGCAGGCATGGTGCAGGAGGAGCTGAGCGTTCTACATCTTCATTTGAAGGTTGTTAGCAGAAGACTGGCTTCTAGGCAGCTGGAATGAGGGTCTTTAAACCCATGCCCACAGAGACACACCTACTCCAACAGGACCACACCTTCTAATAATGCCACTCCCTGGGCCAAACGTATTCAAACCATGACAGAGCCCCTGGCCAGCTGGGCACCCCTGCTTTGTCTCTTATAGTTTATACCTCCTCTTACCATCTTCATCCAAACCACAGCATGGAATGATAGATGTCTTCAAAGCTGAGATATATTAAGCCTACAATGTTGCATTTGAGAAACATGGGATGTATCAGGGCGCAAACAAGTCCATGTGTGAATTTCTTAAATAGCACCATCATCTGGGCATGTGGGCACATGTCTGTAATCCCAGCCCTTAGGAAGCAGAGGCAGGAGGATCAGGAGTTTAAAGTCATCATAGGCTCCATGGTGAGTTTGAGACTACCCTGGACTATATGAGACCCCGTCTCAAAGCAAACTAAAATTATGAATCGGGTAAATTATTACTTTCTTAGAGAGCTTTGGAAGTAGTCCTCATCTTAGTTACTTTTCTATTGCTGTGAAGAGACACCACAACCAAGACAGCTTATAAAGGAAAACATTTAATTTGGGGGCTCAAAGTTCTTGAGGGTTAGAGTCTGTGACCATCAATCATGGTGGGGAGTGTGGCAAAAACCAGACAGACGTGGGGTTAGTAGCTGAGAGCTCACATCTGATCTAAAAACAGGAAGCAGAAAAAAGAGGGGCTAGCTGGGAAATAGATAATGGCTTGGCCTGTTGAACTCTCAAAGCCTATCCCCCAGTGACACACCTACCTATTCCAACAAGGCCACACCTCCTAATCTTCTCAAACAGTTCCACCAACAGGTATTCAAATATATGAGTCCGTGAGGTTTCTCATCCAAACTCCCACAGTACTAGAAAATAAGATGTTTTTTTTTTAAAAAAAAAAAATCATTGAGAAATGCATGCAAAAGCCTTTTAGCTCCTTTTTAACTGCTGTGGGTAGGATCTGGCTTACCTACCACAGTGGAACGTGTGCTTAAAACATATGGAACAGATGGGAACCATTAAGAGGCAGAACTTAGCATAAAGTGATTAAGTCACAGGGGACACTTTTCAGAAGGACTCATTCGGCTGTTGTAGGGTAGGCAGGCTATCAGGAAGGAGTGGGCGTGGCCCCTCAGTCTCTCTGACCTCTTGTCTTTGCATGTGACCTCTCTTTTAGAGATATGCTCCTATAGTAACCCCTTAGCTGTGACCCTGCCAAGGGGCTCTCACCAGAGGCTGAACAGATAGGGTTGCCTAATCTTGAACATTGGATAGCAGCCATATTATTTTCCTAAGAGGCCAATTGACTTGGCCTCCACATTACAAGCTAAATAACCTCTCTCTTTGTCTTTATTTTAAAATCTCCAGCTTCAGGTCTTATGTTATGGTAACATAAAGCAGATTAATTCACTACCTCATTCACTTTCAGCTTAAAGAAGTGCCCATTATTATTAGCAATTGAAGACTTTCTAAAAGAATGCTGTTTGTGTTTGTGTGTGTGTTATTTGTGTCTCTGTGAGTATATGCCATGTGTATGCAGGGTACCTGTGAAGGCCAGAAGAGGGAAGACTTTCTAAAAGAATGTTGTTTGTATGTGTGTGTGTGTGTGTGTGTGTGTGTGTGTGTGTGTGTGTGTTATTTGTGTCTCTGTGAGTATATGCCATGTGTACGCAGGGTGCCTGTGGAGGCCAGAAGAGGGCGCCACATCCCAGGAAGCTGGAGTTGCAGATGCTTATGAGTCTTCCAATAGGAGTGCTGGGAACCCAATTCAGGTTTTCTAGAAAGAGCAATTCATTCTCTTAACTGCTGAGCCATTTCTCCAGCCTCCATTAAAAGTGACTGAGATCACATTCTGGCATGTTTCTGAAGTTCTCAAGATTACATAGATCACTCTTACGGTGTCTTCAGCATGAAGTTGAGAGTGGCTGTGGCAGAGGGCGTTAGTGAGCGAGCTGGAAGTAACGAGCTCTCTCATCCTCACCTACAGACTCATTGGCCAGAGGCATTAGCCAGCTTTTGCAGGTCAAGCTGAAACTTCAGCAGCTCTGGGTAAGTGATGTTTTTTTTAAAGCATCTGCATGCCCTTGGGTGAAAGGCAAGTTATAAATAACTTCATTGCACAGGAAAATTGTATAATTGGCACAATATTTAAATGACTAGTGGGTGATTTCAGAATGGGAAGTAGTATTATGCAACACTGTGCCTGAGGGAGGGACCTGAGGTCCAGGGCTGCAGGAGAAGAGAGGAACCTAGGTTGTGAACCATTCATCCATCCAGGAACCCGATGCTGCTCTGGGGAGCTGCTGTATTGGCTTGCACCAATTTCAAGGCTCAGAAGTTGTAATGAGGTCTAAATTTTTGAAACAAAATACTCCTAGTTGACAATTTTGTTACTAATTAAATCAGGAGGAGTAGTATAAGAGTTCTATTATTAAAAGCAGGGTAAGGATGCTGGGGGCAGGGAGCACGGCTTAGCACAGGCCTAGAATCCACCAGTGAGGGACTGAGGGCAGGGAACAGTAGCAAAAGACATGGGTAGCACTCATAAGACCCTAGGTTCCCTCCATAGCACTGCCAAAAA
This sequence comes from Mastomys coucha, assembly GCF_008632895.1. Taxonomy (NCBI): domain Eukaryota; kingdom Metazoa; phylum Chordata; class Mammalia; order Rodentia; family Muridae; genus Mastomys; species Mastomys coucha. The sequence goes on along the minus strand of NW_022196905.1, from coordinate 263,054,314 downwards.
GGGTGGGGGAGGCTTGCTGGAGAGATGGATCGGTGTCTAATACTACTCGCTGCCCTAGCAGACTGCAAGTATCGTTACCCACACCGGGATGCTTACAACCACTTCTAACTATCTGCAGTGAATCCATTGCCTTCTTCTGGCCTCCTTTAAGGCGCACGCGCGCGCGCACACACACACACACACACACACACACACACACACACACACGATAATAGTCATGTTATTATAGACCCACAGTGAATTATTTAAAAATGATTTAGAGTGGCTAGATATTATGGTATAAACCCTTAATCCCAGCACTCAGAGAGGCAAAGTGGCAGAGAAGCAGGTGAAAAGAATCAATGGGGTGGGATTAACATTGAATACCATCACGAAGGAATGTGGTGACTCAGTGGCCTTGCAGGCAGGTGGGCTGGCTGGAACCCCAGGTCCCAAGTGTTGATGCTTTGTTTACAGGACCTGCAGGGCAAGCAGGGTGAGCCTGGGAGGCAGCAGGAGGCAAGTCTGGTACATGGAAGATGCCATGTAGAGCAGAACCTAGGATACAGGCACATGTTCTTCCTGAGAGAAGCTGAAGGGGAATAGCCAGGCTGGGCTGTCCTATGTCTGGGAGTCACCTGGGTGTAGGAACTGAATTGAAAACAGGCAACAACAACAACAACAAATAACATTTAGTGGACATATTTCACAGACCACCTGATGTCACAGAGAACAAGAAAGCTGCACACAGATATGTGGAGGGACACAATGCCCAACAGAACTTTAAGATCCACAGATCTTGAGATAAGTGTTCATATCCTACACACATCTTGCAGTAAAACTTGACCTGACATGAAGCTACTATGGCTCCCTACTGGTGAGGTGGCACCTTTTTATAACTTTTAAGTAAATAAGAGGCACATTCTTTGGAGTGGAAATTAGGAACTGTACCTCAGAGTAGAGATCTAAATCCACCTCTGCCTGGCTACCCAGCCGTGAAACTATTGATGCTTCATGGTTCCTCCTGCCTCCCTAGTTGTCTACATCCCTGCCTTTGTATGTGTCTTCCATCCACCTGCCTGCCATACTAGACATGTATGTGCACTGACATAATGTAAGGCTGTCTTCTTTTTTTTTTTTTAAAGATTTATTTATTTATTATATGCATATGAGCACACTGTAGTTGTACAGATGGTTGTGGGCCTTCATGTGGTTGTTGGGAACTGAATTTAGGACCTCTGCTCGCTCCAGTCAAATCTGTTCACTCAGTCCCTGTTTGCTCTGGCCCAAAGGTTTATTTATTATTATAAATTAGCACACTGTAGCTGTCTTCAGACACACCAGAAGAGGGCATCAGATCTCATTACGGATTGTTGTGAGCTACCATTTGGTTGCTGTAATTTGAACTCAGGACCTTCAGAAGAGCAGTCAGTGTTCTTACCCACTGAGCCATCTCGCCAGCCCTAGGGCTGTCTTCTTATAAGGGAAGATTATATTATAGTGTACTTTTTCTTTTTACTGAGTGTATACATCTGGCATGCACATGCTTGCATGTTCACATGGGTGTGTTCACAGGTGTGAATGTGGAGGCCAGAGGTTGACTTTAGGAATCTCCCTTGACTATCACGACCACCCTCGACCAGCAAGAATGACGCAACACACACTCAAGCTCTTCTCCAGCAGTTTAATCAGGAACCTTGAAGAATCTTCTGACCACGAGGAAAGCCAACCCACAGGTTAAATACTGTATGGTCAGCCACCCAGGTAAAGCCACGTGGTGCTATCTAACAGGCCCACATAGCGGAAGCAAGCCAGTTGACTCAGCCCATAACCAAGTAAGGAGTTGTTTACTTCAAGAGTGCTCGCCATCAGTCTGGTGGGGGGCAGAGGCCAGCTCCATCTTTGAGGTGTGGCTCTTCACAGCTCTCCACAGTTCCCCCTTTTTGTTTTAGAAAGTGTTGGTAGGAGTCCCTGGAAAGGTTTCGTAACCCCCAAATCTGGGGATCTCACGGCGGGTCTGAGCCTGTTGGAGGGTGGTGCTCAAACTCTTACCCGTCACTGGGTCAGCCTCTCCACCCGGGGCTGCCCTGTCTTAGGCGGCCGAGACTTATCTATCTACTCTGTCATTGACTTACCAGACCTACTATCCGTGGAATGAATACCTCAGTGGGCAGGGACAAAGCACAGTGATGATTAAGGCTTCATGACAGCGAGCCATGCCTGAGGGGACTGGCCTGCCTCAATGGCGGCAAAGGCTTGTACAATCATGGCTGCATTGCGCTTCTGTGTGGCTCTCATGTTGCAAATGCACCACAGGCAAACTAGGGAGGCTAGTTTCACCTAGGATCAGTATCACCATAGAACCTATGCCCGCCCATTCCTTAAGATGATCCATCGCTGTCTGTATCCAGGAAGTCAAACCATTGACCAGGCTCAGGTCCATGTGAGTGGAGTTAATGTGGATGATCATCTCTCTTAGCTCTCTCATCTTATCTTCAAAATTCGCCGACCAATCTTGCAAGAGGAGCTTTGACAATTGCTTGGACAGATTAGCAGCCTTTGTAAAATTTTGATATTGTACCGAGGTAACACACAAGCCTTGTATCTTTTACTCACATCTCAACTGTGTTAATTGCCAAAGAGTATCAATTTGTTCTTGTATTAAATCTATGTGTTGATTAACTATTATAAGACCCCCTTTGAGATGGGAATTCATAGAGGCCTGAGTTTCTAACGCCTGCGCTACATTGGCTGAGACGTCATTCAGGGTGTTGGCAGTCTGTATAGAAATAGACAAGGCGATAGCTGA